>NW_007578141.1:397799-428935 GCF_000690725.1 Stegastes partitus | reverse complement strand
TATTTATTTAGCCTTCTGACGCTGATTGAGAAAAAAAGCCGTTTCCTGACTCCTTATTTTTACCAATCCACTACAACAAAGATCAAAAAAAGCAGCTCAGCAGATAATTTCATATAATAGTTCAGTATAAATACCCAGACAATCTAATTTGCTATGTCTGCGTGGTTTTTATTCCCCGTTTTTCTTCGTCCTAATTATATTACATAGCAATAATGTTAAGGATCTGATAAACGCCAGCCAGTAATTCTGTTTAACGGGACGCGTCCGTAGAAGCACGGCTCGGATTGTGGGTTGAAAAATGGATGCATGAGTGGGCGTAAATAATTTGAGTCTAGACTGGGCACTTAACATTGCAGATGTATTATTTAATAATGCTGCATCTGAAGGACCTCCTAATTACCCGAACGCGATGGAGTGCAAACCGACAGGAGAGTCCACAAACGCTGGAAAACACTCCACGACACTCGCTAAAGATCAAACCAATCATTTCATTACTCACAACGACCGCGTCCCCGTCCTCTGCCAAATGACAACTGTTGTTATGCTTATGTGTTCTTTAGTTCAATCATATCCTGCTGCTGCGAGTGATCTGGTTTTTTAAAAAAAACAAAACGTGGTGCAGGCAGAATGAGTGTGAGAGGCAGGCGGCCAAATAGACTGTGTCTACTATCCTTGGCATGCCGGCCACATCCTGCAACAATGCTGAAGGGTCACAGTTCATGGGCCCGGTTTGCTGGCTGCGGCACACCAATGAAACCGCGGCCCTGGACACACACAGAATTTCTACACCCTCACATGAGCGCATACAACAAATGGAAAAAAAGAGTCACTGCCAACAGCTTTAATGCACTCGGCCGTATTGGGAACACCAGGTGTTGCAGGGCCTATTTTAATAAGCCCGCCAGACAGCTAAGCGAGGGGCTGCTCTCAGTCAATTAAAAGCCTCTCTCCTCCCGACACGCCACCTGAGAGTCCTTCTGCTGGCCGTAAGAACAAACACTGGTCGCGGCGATGGTAAACTTATCACTGGAACAGAAAAACACGCTTTCACATAAATTCCAGTCGGCCGTATCCGCGGGCTCTCGGGACGAATCGAGAGCGGAGACGTTCCACCGAGCCACGAGGTCTGCGTTCTCCCTCTCCATCGATTTCTCCCCAAGGTGTGCATACGTGCGCGTGACTTTTTCCCTCTTGTCAAATGTGACACGACTGGCTAATTTAATGGCCGTGTAGCGAGAAGGGTCCTGTCTCCCCGGCAACCAAACAAACGGAGACACGTGCTTCCTCTCGCTGTTGGCTACGAGCGACGGTTTGGATAAACACCGGGCGAATACTGGAAACTTTCACTCTCACATTTTCACTCACACGCTCTGTCTCTAGTTTTTTTTTTCCAGGTTACTTTCGCAGTACACTCCATCTTTGGGAAAAAGGCAATCAGGGTACAACAAGACATGCACGTGTTTCAGTCAATGGAAGAAAATACTATTGAGACGGCACCTCCTTTTCGGATTCTTTAAAAACTGTTCCAAGGAACATTTTTAGACTGAAGCGTTATGTCATAGCAGAGAGTCTAGATAACCGAGAGGCCAGACGCAAGAGCTGTGTTCATCTGTTACTGTTTAGACCCTGTTAATGACAAACCCCGACACTTATCAAGGTTAAATAAAGAAAGACATGCAAACTGTGGGGCATTAAGTCCCAAAGCCTTTAGGTAGGTGAGAGGTATTCAAATAAACCAACAAGGATTTGTTTTTTTTTTAATCTTTGAAAACAGATGTGTCATTAAAAAAAAAAAAAGCTGGAGGACTCACAGATCATAGTGTTGGTTCCACTTTGGGTCAAGTGTGTTCCTCACAGTGTCTGTAGAGTGGCATTGTCCCGAACCGTCCACAACCACCTTGGCGAAGGGATCGGGGAGGCCTGCAGGGAGAGAAGACATCGTCACCACGCTCGTGCCAAGAATAAACAGTTCAGGAGGAGACAAACAACAAGAACGACTCGACAGACGCTGTGGTGTCGGCAACACTCGAGCCAGACCAGATTACTCATCGCTCACTTCCGCAAGAGTCTTGTCTTTTGATGCCAAGTGAGGTGACGAATGTGCGGCTATTTTCCATGACAAAGCTAAATAAAAGGTCATATTTCACGAGACAAACTGGCACCCTTTCATCCCCGCTCTTGACCAAACCGGTCGAGGCAGATGCCTGGTTCAGACAGGTGTTCTGGCCCACTGCTCATCAGTAAAGGGCTCTCATTTGCCCAGGACAGTTTTGGTTTTTTTAAATTTTTCTTTTCAACCACAATGCAAAAGCAGTGTCTTATTTCACTAAAGTATAATTTAGCAAATTTTTATTTATTATTACTTTTTTTAGTTTCTAGTTATTCAAGTGACTGTTGTGGATTTTGCTTTTTCTTTAATGGAGGGGTATGAATACATTTGAGGACGACTGTATATGAATTAGATTAATCACAGGTTTAATTGTTTTTCAGTGAGCTGCAGCATCTGGGGAATCACACCATCAAGGTTTCCTTCGTGCAGTAGATTTACGACCTGTTGTGCTGCTAAGACGCTTCCTTACACTCACTGACAGAACACGTCAGGCAGGATCGTTGTCTAATGGTTCCTGGAAGTAAACAGACTTCTGAACTAAAGTCGTCTCCACATCACAATGAGACGCGGCAACAAAAGCGGCCGTGACAAAGTGCAAACACGCAGGCAGCTGTCGGCGATTACAAAAGGGTGGGCGAACGTTGATCTGGCTGCTAATGCGGCGCAGGTGATGTGGGCGTAATGCTGACGGTACTCTCAGAAACGTTTGACTCACTCAGGAGGTATGAGTCAGTTCCAGGATTAATGACGGCGCTCCATTTAGAGCTTCTGCTAAATGTTAAGGAAACAACGTTGGATAACTGTGTTATTGTGAGCCACCTATTTATTGTCTGTCCTCGGGCTAAACCCAGACAGGTTCCCAATGTTTACATCCTTGTTTTACATTCGCAGTAACTTATTTAATTAGTCAGCAATATCAATCAATAACTGGTTATACACATGCCGTTCACATAGGCGGCCGTTACATTCGCCACTAGGACAACGGGACAGCGTCCTAATTTATCCCAACTTTAAGGCGTTTGCGCTGCCTGGAGGTCATTAAGCCTCACAGAAGGCGCTGTCATGGTGGTGTCTGTGAAGATCCTCAGTCATCCAGGTCATGGTTCTTCTTATAGATTAATCAGCAACTGCTTGAGTTCCTTGAAGACGTTCCACCTTCATCCAAGAGGCTTCATCAGGTCTGACTGACTAGTTGGGAGTTCCTGATATTTATTAAGGAGCCATTAACACCTGAGTTTTAATTGGGGGTTTGTTGCTCCTCCCCCTCGTTATGCGAGTCGTTAGTGCTCCCCCTCCCTAACGAACCCCATTGTGGCAGGGGGAGCACTAATAATGACTCACATAACAAGGGGGAGGAGCAACAAACCCCCAATTAAAACTCAGGTGTTAATGGCTCCTTAATAAATATCTGGAACTCCCAACTAGTCAGTCAGAGCTGATGAAGCCTCTTGGATGAGAGGTGGAACGTCTTCAAGGAACTCAAGCAGTTGCTACGATTAATCTACGAAAACACCACAATGCTCACTCCCCTCCTGCCGTCGCTACGGTATTACACATTTGGAGGTAGGTACTACAGGTAATTACAATACTTGAAAAGTTTATTATCTTGGAAAATGGTAAACTAAATATTAAATGACTCTGATCAGGGGAAAAAAACTGGAAACTAGGGCTGGTCTGAATAGCAATGTCTGAGCTTTGGATATTCGGGCCTATTTAATGACAAATATCCAAATATTCGGATCTCAAAATTGCTGTCCAGATACCACCACAACGACTGAATATTCGGATATTCGGGTCCAGCCCTACTGAAAACTAGACTGGAAATTTTTTGGTTTTCGTCAATACTTATTTAAAGTCAAGTGCCGAAGGTAACCTCAGCTGGTAATAACCAAATAATGCTCTGAATTTGTGTTTTCAGTAGATGCAAAAATATATCCATGAACGGTTAAATTATTTATTGGTATTTTATAAGAAAAAACGCCAGTAGGCTGTAGGGATTTAACATTAGCCCTGACGTTTTTGATAACTTCAGACATTTTATACACACTCCAAAAATAACTGATAATGCAAATGAATACTCCAGGTCTATAATTCATAGTTGGGACCTTCAATCTAACCGCTAGCATCAATGACAACGACAAAAACAGAGACAGACACACAGAGAGAGAGGTTTTTCTCCATGTTCTCAGTGCCGCCGTCCACCGCCTCCCTGACTGAATGTTTGCTGAGCTCCTGAGCATTGGAATGGCAGGAATGGGCACCACAGAAACCACCTGAGTGAGCAGAGGACCTTTACATGCTCATTCACCATGACAGCCTGACCCAAACACGCCAAAACACTCCCGACACTCCAGACACCTACACATGAGCGATTAAAACTTCAGTGAGCGGCGGCTGCAGAAGAGGAGGACGATATATTCCCAGCTAGATTTCACAACGAGGGATACAACTTTAGTGTATATCGGCAATTAAAATAAGTCTTAGTTTGTGGTTTTGATTAAGGCAGTGGGCTACTACACTAGACCTGTTTCCAAAGACATGTAGAAAAGCCGGCACATCTGTTGAAATGGCTAAAAAAAAAAGAAGTAGATCCTGATGTGTTGCTGATGGCTAACAGCAGGCGTTTTATCAGCCAAAAGTGATCCACATTTCTCAAGTTCAAGAGGCCTTTGCAGCGAATGCATCATCTTTCCACAAATCCAAAAGGGAACACCAAAACAGGGTTCTAAAAGGAAACATAGGTTCATCATAAAAAGCTGATACTTACGGAAGAAGTCCTTCTTCACCAGGTTTTTGGCACAGAGGACTGAAAGAGAAAAGAAAAAAGGCAAAGCATTAAATCAAATAAGCAGCAATCTTACCAATAGAAAAGCAGGGCTATAGGAGTTTGTTCTTCCTAACAAGCGCAGTTTTGTGCTGCAAATTTTCGCAGCAAAAGGGCAAAATATTGTAGCGTGAAGCCATTATGAGTGTCAAATTCATCTGAAGCTGCTTTTTAAAACGGTTTTTATGTTCAGTTCTTTTGAGGTCAGAAAAGTGGGCAGGCGGCAGAAAACGATTCGACTATTAGAGGATTTCATCGACTTCAAAACAGCCACGAGCCAAACGCAGGTGAACTTTTGCTAAAGATTACACAAACTATTTCTTCCCTTTGATTAGACGGCGTATTTATAGCCCAGAATGCTGGCAACGTGTCAAGACGCCCTGTCAGCAGCAGCAGCAGCAGCAGCAGCGCCGGCCGCCACTCCCTCGCTGTAGGTTTAAAACCCGACGCTTTGGAGCAATTAACGGTTATTGTGTCATTAGAACATAAAAAACACTTCAATATTTAAATGTCACGCTGCTAACATCCTGACTTCAAGCTGCTGGAGCGGATGTTTAGTCTCCGTTTCTCCCTAAACCAGCCTGCCTGCAGCAGATTCTGCTGATCGACTTGGAGGCGGTTGCTGAGGTGACGAGGCCGAGCCACTCAGACCCTCCTGTGCAAGTGTGGATGGATGAGGAAGCTCGGCAACCACCTGGGCGTCTGCAGTTTCAGCCGGTGAGTCAGGCGCATGGAAAGAGCTTTGTGTGTTTCTCTACTGTAATAAGGTCATTCTGAGGAAGAGCCACTAATTGGTCTGGATATTGAAGTGGCTTATTCACTGGTTTGAAGAGAAATGACACACGATGACAGAAGTGATACAGACTAAAACAATGACAGCGTAGTTTACGTTTCACGAACGTCACCGTTGGTAGTGAACGAAACCAACTGTTCCAAAGAACTTCTGTACTTCAGTATTCTGAGGAAACTGTCCCGATAAAGGTCAGCCGCCAGCTGGTTGCTTAAAAGTTCTGCTCACATGAAACTGCAACAGAAACAAGACGTAGTCCAACACAGCAGTCCTGAATTAAATGCAACCTTCAAGAAGATTCAAATACATTCATGACTGAACAATCCCACAGATTGGCTGCGTTCAGACTGCAGGACTTGATGCTCAATGAGGATTTTTTTTGTGAAATCCGATTTTTTTTGTGAGTTCCTTCACGTTTCCAGTTCAATGCGACTTGTATGTGATCTGCTGTGTGAACTTCATACGAGCCAAAAGTGTCCCGCATGCGCAGAAGAGGACACGACGACGTCACACGCAGCGAGCGTGCTCAGTGTTTATGGAAGTAAACATGGATGGTAACGGTGGAGCGTATCTGCCACTCCCCCGCCGCCACCGATGGAGGAAACAGAAGTGTGAGCGCTAACTAAACTAGCATCAGCAGCCAAGTACTGCCTGTGTGTTCTGGACACTTCCACCCCGTCAGAGCGCTGCCCCGGGGTGGAAGTGTCCCCCGACCACACCGAATATTCTGATATTCATCATTAATTGCGCCCAGAAAGTTCTACTGGGACCAGCCCTACTAGTTATTATAACAACTATGAACAACAATAATTAACAACTAATGATCCTTCCAGCATCAAGCCCTCCTCGTATCTGGACCTCCGTCTTGACAATCCGACAGCCTTGATATCCGACATAAAAGAAGGTTTTACATTTAGTGTCGGATTATCGAGTCATGATTGTATTTTGGATTCCTACAAGTGTTTAAAAAAATCATGAAATGTGGAGCTGCAGCGCTGCTGAATTGCATGACTACAACTCAACACAACTGAGGTGTTTCTGTTATTTATTTAGCCTTCTGACGCTGACATCAACGGGGCGGACAAAAATAATAAACTCACTTGTCACTATTCGTCTTAGCTAGGTGTGCAGATAAAATGACAGTGGCAGCAGATTGTTCTTAAAAACGACAGCTGCGATGTGACAGGCATCACTCTGCCACATGAGCCCGTATTCACACCAATCTCTTATAGAGATAAAACGACAAGTCGGTTAATCGATCGGAAGCAATATGAGTAGAAACAGAGAAGTAGTCGTCTGATTATGGGGTTTGTCTGTGCCTTTTCTTTGGCCTGTACCCCTCACGTGCAGGTAAGTAGTAAGCAAGTAGTAGCAGACTGCAGCTTTACGCCATTAATTTATTTTCCTCTGGCCTCTCCGCTCCATGCCACACATACTCAGACACACACCACGTCCAGTATCACTCTGAATCACTTTGGGTTTCAGATGAAACGGTTTTGCCCACCAGGAAACGGAGGGAGGAGGACATACCTTCTGCATGAACAAAATTAAACACACAAATCACTAACTTCACACGCCGGCGTCCACATACAGCATGCACGAGGGTTTACACACACACACATATATATACACAAAAGGGGCATATGAGATTGAAAAAGAAGGAGGAGCACCAACTAAGCTGGATCCGTCTGGGGGTGAGGGGGGCGCAGAACATGCTCGACAGATGAGGAAGAATTTCTTTCCGCAAACATCCCTGGGAATGTGTTACGTTCCAGTGAAACCCACCTCATTTCTAAAACATCTGGTACGCATCACTTTCAGTCGCATTCTTCATGAACATAGAGGCGAGCATGTGCACACACACACACACACACACACACACACACACACACACACACGGGCCCCTGAGACACCTCACTCTCCACTCCATCCAACTCAGTGATCTAATTAATTAACAGCAACAGGGGGAAGGTATGTATGTGAACGCTCGAGTTTCTAAAGGAGGTGAAAAAGCTGGACCAAGTTAGCAGGTGACAGGTTTTTGTTTCCACAACGCTTCCCTGCCCATATGCCACAGACAGTATATACACGGTGCGGCGCAAAGCTTTCAGGCTCTTTAGATGTTTAGACTAGCCATCGAGAAGCCGTCGGGCAGCGTCTGATTGGTCCCAAGTCCTTTCTGCTGCATGATGATGACCCCAAACAGTCGTGAAGAGTCAGTTTGGGATTAAGACAGAAGATGTTGAACTGATAAATAAAAACCAGTATTCTATTGAAATCACTTTAAGAGCTTTAAACTTTTGCACAGCAGTGTAGTTAATGCAACAACAAAAAAAAAGGGCTTGACATTGATGTGACGGCGTTTCCAGAGCGGGTGGAGGGACGGACATCAAACGCTCCCAGTCTAGAAGTCACAATGCAATAAATCCACATGAGGTAAAGAGAGAGAATAGCGAACAACTGGGAAATATGACTCTGAAGCAAGGTACGGCAGCGGCAACAAAAACCGACATTCAAAGTCCAGGAACAAAGAAAAGACAATTGAGACCAACTGCAGAGAAAGGCAAGGCATGGCCCACACAACAGCCAGAGGAGCTTTAAACCAAAGCCGAGCCCGGGAAAAACCTGCAGACCCTCCAAGCGGTCCTTGGCCCGCCACACAGCAGGAAGGCAACACTACAATTATACCCATATAGGCTCCTTATGAAAACATACACGGGGCCGAATTACTGCTGAAAACAGAAAACAGAGAGAAAACCGCTGGAATGGTGGACAATGGTAGCGAGGAAGCCAATTAGGAAGTCTGAGGCTGCAGGAGGAGAGTACAAGGACAGCAATCAGGAGGCAGCCGGATCCAGCCGTCAGATTACAGCACTCATTATACGCTGATGAAACGGGGTCATTATAAAGTGTAAAGACGATTTGCATAAACTAAAGTGAACCCGCGTTTGCAAATAGAATCATCTCATGTTATTTGTAGGACACAAAACAGCCGAGGTAAAGTGTGTGATCGTGTACACACGGCAGCACGAGAGGATCTAAAAGTCTGCATGAGGTTTGCGCTGGCATACGCTGATTCCAGGAAATACCCATTATGCACGCGCTCCACCGTCGGACATGACAAAAGCTTTTGCCTCCTCTGCTTTTATATGTTCCCCAAATGAACTGCAAGCCACTGAGCGCACTACTTCCTTTAGTTGACCCAAGGGCTTTACTGAGAGGATCAGCAAAGCCTCCCTGTCTCTCCGAGGTAGAATGATTGATGCTGTGAGTGCTGAGGACTCTACGCGCTCTCAGAGCGCCGGCATAAAGGGCGGCCTGGGTTTTAGGGACCCTCGGTTTGAGCCGCCTGTCACCCGGCGTGGCAGGAGTGGCCTCGTTTATGTTTGACGAGGCTTCTCTGAGGGTTTCTCCCGTCTTTGCTCTGACATGCGTTTGCTGCTCTTTGAACCAAATTCTAAAAATTTAACACCTCTGGCTTTTAAAGTCATCTCTAATGAGGTTAACTTTTAACTGTGAATCCATTCTGAAGAGAAATCTGGTGGATAAATAGGAGGAGCCGGTGGCCTAGCGCTGGTGGGGCAGTCGGAAAGTGGCGTAAATGAACAGGCTAGTTTCTTTACCATCACCATATAGGGTCCAGAGCTTTAGAGCATGCAGGAAACAGAGCAATAGAGGTTTGTTATGTTAGCCTATATGGTGAATTTTACGTTAAAGCTAGCGAGGTTTTAGAGGAGAACATTGATAGGGCAGAAAAATGGTGCTTTTTGTGAGATTAACCAATCAGCATGTGCACTCTACAAGTTTAGCCAATCAGAGCCGAGACAGTTTTCCACATCCAGTCACGCAAAAACATCAAACAGACTGTGTAGAGGTGGTTGGAAATTGGTGGAAATGTAGAGCGGAAAACAATGAAATAAACTTAATGTTGTGAAAAATTATGTGAAAGCTGATTTCAAATATTTTCGTGCCATTATTTTTGAGCTCACGACTGGTTAATATCCTCGACACTCGGGGCAGATTTAAGCACAAAGACCCCTTGCTGAGGTATTTCATCAGGAGCTAAATGAGACATTAAATTCTCTTTCCTGATGCAAAAGCTTTACATTGAGTGAAAAGGCAACGCTTCTTCACCCACCGGTGCACAGAAATCCCCCAGAATTTATGTCATTATGGGAAATAAGGTGCTGATGACAGAAGCCTTTTCTAAGTGAAGGAAGTGGGCGAGTTTGCACCTACAGGGCAGCGTCGTAAATCTGACGTTTTTATTGGTCGCCCCGGACGGGCTTTCTCATGCTCACGCGCCGACAAATGTAATTATCTGCTCGCTCTCTCCTCGTACGTAAAGATGGAAGAGAAGCACACGGTCGATCCCACGTTCGATTTAAAAAATTACGGAAAAAGCAGAAATTTCCCTCATGTCACACGCCAGCTCGAATCACATCATCCTGTTCCATGGCTTCACCGTTTTCAGGGAGTGGCGATTTTAGCCGAATAATTCAGCTGTTGAGGGGTGAGGACGACTTCAGACGCAGAATTAACTTTTTTATTATTATCTTCTGAAGGTGTGGCGGTTGAGGGGCGGGAACAATATCCTCTCCCCCAAAATAAAACCCCCGGCCCGTAAATATTTATAGCAGCCTTGCTTTAGAGAGACAATCTCCGGGGAGCAACAACGTAGTACGGCACGATATTTCACGATACAAAAATGTGACACTGTGCATCATAAAGTGGACCGCTATCAAAGCTAAATCTCACGGACTTTGACAGTTATGTCCGTGTCCTCGGTGGGAAATAAAAAAAGCGGTCTTTCTGAACATGTTTCTGAGGAAAGTCCAAATAAAGACAGCAGAGAAGTTACTCAGAGGTTGACATGTTCTCTTGTTGGTAAAACTCGAGTATCATCAACTAGCGATTATTGTCATGATCAATTCAGTTCAATTTTCAATTTCCCATACTTGCATATCAGCAGAGAGCGTAACTCCCAAAATAAGGGGGAAAAAAAATCAGAATTGTTTTTAAGAGGGATAAAGAAATTGAATAAACGATTATTGCCTGACTGCCAGTTGCTTTGTAATTTGATTAATCCTTAATAATACACTAATATATTGAAAAATCCTCTCTGTTGAAGGTGGCATCTTTAAATTCCTTATTTTACTGCAAAAATCTGTTGCTCTTGTTGAAATACGACGGAGAAAAAATTACATGTTGATAAATCAGTCATGAAAAAAAAAAAGGTTAAATGTAGGGCTGGGTCATGTCATAGTGGTGTAAAGTTAGGGGATGATGTGAAATTAAAATATCGCGATAAAATTTGACCGAAGTGCCGTTGTTTCCGTCCGGTCTCATGCACATGGAGCGAGAAGCATGGAGGTGACCGAGGAGGAGGGTGAACGCAGGGCATCGACCGACACAGTAGGGCTGGACCCACATATCGGAATATTCGGTCGCTGTGGTGGTGTCTGGACAGCAATTTTGAGATCCGAATATTCACCCACCACCCGATGGTGGAAACAGAACTGTGACCGCTATCCTAAACTGGCATCAGCAGCCAAGTACTGCCTGTGCGTCCGGCCCACTTCCACCCTATCAGTCCGAATATTCAAACAAATTGTCAGCAATTGATTTACAACTTATGCGCTATTGATTTTGGTACAATACAGCTTTAATGCACATTAAAAACATCTAGCTGCTTGCTAAATGGAAAATAAATTCTTTTTTTTTTCATTTGCACCAATAAAGTTTTGAAGTATTTTGTCCGGCGTCAGTTACATCGTTATCGCAAATTTTCTCATTTATGCCTTGATAAATATTTTTGGAGATATCACCCTGCCCGAGTTCAATGTACTGTGTCTTTTAATTTCCACATTAGACTCGGCTGATGTATAATTTGAGCGGTACACTGTTTGCATTCACAATCTACAACAGAAAAAAATAAAGAACAAGTATAAATACATGGGTGCATCAAAACGCTTAAGTCTGCGTTGTATGTCGTACTGAACCACGAGACGAGACCGTATCATCGACGGCTTTCAACTTTCTCTCGCTCCGGGAAAAAAAAAAAAAAGCATCACATAACCCCATGCATCTCGGCCCATCTGAAATCCTCTGTCGTCATAGCGACTGCGAGCATCGAGGCGCAGCTAAGAGAAGGGTTTCTCTGTGCTGCCTGTGTTTCTCATTCCGGTCGCAGCGCCTCACACAGCCAGGGACTGCAGCGCTGACTGATGGGGACGAGGGAGGGGAGGGCAGGGACGCTACCGCAGAGAGACAAGGCAGGATGAGCGCCGCTGAGACATTCAAGAGACCAGCGTTTAAAACGACAATAAGAGAGAAGCGGCTTTTACCACTTAAGGCCGTCATTTATAATAATTTACCCATCATTTCACTTTTGAAGTCGGCATACAGTTTACAGCAAAAAGGCCGTCGAACAACACGACAGCAGCCAAACATCAGAATTTGTGAGGAGTCATTTTATTGTCGTCATATTTCAGCTGAGCCTGCTGGTGAAAACTAAACTTGAAGTGCATCTTTCAAGGGGACTAAATACAATTCACTGATGAATGACCAAAAGCTTTTAGGCTCGGAGCCCACTTTGTCAGTCCTCATAGACCAGAGGAGACGGGAAAGGGATTTAAGGATGCGACTGCAGGCGGGGAAAAGGCTTTAAAATACTGTTAACACTGTGTGATAAGCACCTGCAGCTTTACACACCGCAACAGGCAGAAACAAACACCAACTGTCGGTGGAAATATAACCTGGTGGCGAGCACGAGGAACAGGGGTGTCGTGTGTACGCTGCTCGGATGGCTGCGACTTATTAGTCACATAATGGCTTTTCACATTACGGCCCAAATAGAGCTGCTTCCCCGAGGACAGCTGGGAAAGCTAAACAAACACCACATACAACTGATTATCAGCCAGCGTGCACTTAGCTCCTTCCTTTGCCAGCCTGTCTCTTAATAAAAATCAATTCCTCCGAGTGGCAACGGCAGCGCCGTGCAGGCAGAGGCTGAGACCTTGGGGTGAAGTTAAAGTCCCACCTGTGGGGAGAGGATGGGCAGAGTTTCTCACAGGCTGGCACACAAAGAGCTCTACTGTGCAGGCGAATCAATGAAGTCCACCAGACGCAAGCCAAACACCTGGGGAGGGAGTGGTCACGTGACGTCTAGGGGAGGGGAGGGGAGGGGGCGTCGCCATGGCAGCAACCACTGGTCAGGACAAGATGGAACTGGGAAATCCACTTACATCTGTTGTGAGCCACTTTAGCACACAACGAAGCATGGGAACAGAACGGCACGCCGTGGGGAAAAGAGGGCTCGCGCTGCCTCTGGTCTGCTGCTCTGTGGTTAACCATTACACTGGAGCCTATAGGAGGTGGAGGAAACGGGGGTGTGGGAACGGAGACGAGCGCCTGGTAATGTTCCGCCGGTTCCCATCGACGTCCCGAGTCAAAACTGTCTGGAAACGCAGCCTAATAGGAGGAAGACGGAGAGGAAGAGGCATCTCAGGGTATCAGGCGATCGTCTGGTTGCATGAAATCGTAACTATGTGTGAACCTAAACAAATCTCGTCTAGCTCAGGTTGACCGCATTCTGAACCTCGCTTCCTGTCCACCTGGTTCCTCCAGTCCGGTGCGCTGACCCGTCCCCGCCAGACAGTCGGATCACATCTTCAGGGAACAGCACTCCCCACGCCTCCTCCTCGTTCCTCCAGCTCCCCAACCTTTCCTCCGCCTGCCTCCCTGCCTGTCTGCCTGTTTGTCTGTCTGCCCTGTTTTGACTCCAGGCCCAGGACCGTGCACTCTCATGCGCAGCATTGTTCTTCTATAAACAAAAGGCTTCCTTTTCCCCTCGCCGCTCCTCCCTAACCTTTGTGGGACTTAAGAACCTAAAAGGAGGTCGAAGATGAAGAATTCTGAGCTGTCACTGACGATTGCGCGAGTCGGCCTGGTCTTTATCACTTGCTGATCTCTGAGCCGTCTCCTCATCCGTCTCCAGCAGGTATTGTTTGGTCTTCACCGTCTCTATGGACCACTGCAGCTAGCCTCATGTTAACTGGGTGCTCCCACGCATGGCAACGTGACAGACATGCAGCCATTCAGCCTGACGCAGGAAGGAAGAAAAAGCACAGTTCATCGGGATTAGGTCCAAGTTCATTCTAAACTGAACCGTGACTGACCAATAGTCCCCTTTGACCGAAAAGTTCCAGGAACTATGGAGTCAGGGAAACGAAAGTGAAGTTCACCAGATCTGAAGAACCTCGACGAATACACAAATGATGGATTAAAAATCAAGAAAAACAAGACAGAGCGGTCATGCTGTTTTAGTGAATATATCTTTTAAAAACTGCTCCTTCCCCTTGACTATCTTCCAATCCGTTTTCAGAATCCCATCTACTTCAGGAAGCAACAACAGCAACATCCCCCTATGCGCAAAGATGCCACTAAAACAATTCCTCGTCACTCTTTTGCAGAGTCATCGCTGCCACATCATGGGCTTAATGCCACCCAAGACGACTGTGATCGGTTTACAGAAATACCAACAACCCAGATGTATTTTTTCTTCCTTTTACAGCAGAATGATAATCTCGTGCAGTCAGCGCTGACACCGTGCTGTGGAGACAGGTCGGGCGACGTGAGACTCCTCCAGTTTTAGCTCATAAGTTGCTTAAAAGCCTCGTGGTTCCCTGAGGAACGCCCCACAGGAGCAGCCCGCTTCGCTTTTCACTCGGCAAAAAAATAAAAATAATGAGACAAAAGAGGATTTAATATCTGATACCATATTCTAATGCATGTGAAATGTAAACAAGTGGAAGTGCAGCAAAAACCCTAATCATGTCCCAAAGGCTGATAGCAGATAAGTCTAAAAAAAGGCTTTATGGGGTAGTCTAGCATGTTTGCCACAGACGCGACCACACCACCCATTTACCGAGCAGCATTCAGGGCTTCCCTGTTCATAACAAAAGTGGGTTACTTTATAAAGACCTGGCTGCGCCACTTAACTGTAGCCCTTAAACTGCAGTCAGGCAGAATGGAGTGAGGAAGCGGGGTAGGATTTCAGGGATCCAGTCCAGCTCTTCATGGGGTACAGGCTAACTGTGGAAATGTGGTTAACTGACTTGTAGGCACTGGGAAATATCAAAGCTCTGACAAGCTTTTAGATCTGTACAAACCTGCTTACGTAATATGCAAATCTGATAAGACGTCTCGGGGTCACGTAGTGCAGATATTAAGAGTCACCGGTTGCACAGTGATCATGGAACCGCTAAGTGCCAGGAAAATCTTCTAATACCTCTAAACAGACCAGCAATTTCCAAGATTTACCAAATTAGAAAGGGAAAAAGAGTAACACAATCTCCCCGTGCATCACTTTATACCGAGAGGAAAACAGAAAGGAACACTTCAAAAAAGCAAAACGAGACCTTGATCACCTCTTTCCAAGCACCAGAAATTACATTCAAAGACACGCTCCATCTCCTGCTCACACGTGCCTCCGCCGAGGAACGGAAAGAGCAACCGGAGAGCAGAGAAGGAAGGAACCAGACGTGAAACATACAAAAGAAAACTCGTAATCTCGGTGACGTCCGTCGAATACCCGCCAAGCGAGCGCAGAAAGCCTCCTGCTGCAGGAGGACGTCTGGGGACATCTGTTGCGCCAAATCACTGTGACCAGAAGCGTAAAAAAATGATGGAATTAGAGGAAAGGAAAGACAGAAGACATAATATATCCCCCCCCGACAGCTTCTTTTCATAAAAAGGATAAGAGGCCGTGACTATGAGAAGCCATATATCATTATGCGTCGCACTCAGCACCTGCTGCAGGAGCGATGAGGGATCTCGTGAGGCACGCAGAGGAAGCGGAGACCTGTTCTGCCAGGTGGCGTTTAAAAAAAAAAATAAGACGGCGGTTAGAAAGTGATGTAGCGTTCAGGCTAGCTAATTATTAGACATTGTTAATGTTTGGGCAACGAGCCCAGACAAATAACCGGGCAGGAAGTTATTTTTGGATGTATTTTGGGTGTCATGGTACAAAGTGACGGCTGCTGTATGGTGTATGTTCAGCACAATAGCTAACTTATTTTTTTTTAAGTGGAAAGCGGTAACGGCAAAATTCACAAAAGCGTCCCCGGTTCCGGATGAAGGTTTTCAGGTGGTTTTTGACTGCTGAGAAAAAAACATGTTTTTCAAATAAATTCTAACAAACATTTAACTGTTTTAATTCATTTCCTTTTTTCTCTGGAAAGCATCAAACACCAGCTGACAAGAAAGAATAATTACAACTGTACTGTCGGAGAATAACTGCTGAAGATTTCTCTCTTGTTTTTTGTTGTTTTTGGTTTTTTTAGCCAGTGGCAAACAACTCGTTTTGTTTCCGGCTTCTTCGACTCTTAATTATAGCTAACAGAGCCGGCACAGCCACCTTCCACCACGCAGCCGAGTTTGTTCGCTTCAAAGCTGTTAATGAAAACAAAAACTTTAGAATAACGCAAACACCAAAAGCTGGAGAAATGCCGACGATCAAACCCGATAAAACAGCTAATGTGCTGGTCCTTACTAAAGATAAGTTACCTTCAGAAGTTGTGATTACATTTTTTATAGACAAAACAATTAATCAATAAACTAAAACCTTTATTATTAAAGCGTCAAGTCCAACAGACTGACAGTCCTAACCCCAGCAAACCTGTGGGAAACACTAACTAACTGCTCGCCAAACCGGTCCTCAAACAAACAGAAGATGCACGACGGCACTAACTGAGAGAAGAGAAGTTTATCTTCCTCTGCAGAAAACCTGTTTGACGACATGGGGAAACTCACCACACACTTCCACACGTGAGAGGAAAGAGGCTGGCAACATTCTTAGTGTGAGAACATTTCATCCATCTCACGTCACCTTTTCCCTCCGTGATACAGTCCACTGTAATTGCATAATAGAAGAGTCCACCCCTCCTATTTTCAGCTCCAAATAGTGGGAAACCATGCCACAATGGCAATTTTTAGCAGCATTCCTGTTACCCCTGCATAGTACATCACTCTCTCTTTCCACTCTGTGTGCTACAACGTGCCTAGCGGAGAGTCATCCAGGCGAGTAAAGTCTTCCACAGTACCATCATCGCTAAGCGAGAAGTCAAAACAGTGAGCGGAGCAGAGGCACAGCTCCGGCTTCTGCAAGCTTGCACCACTGTTGGCCGGGGCCCGAGCTGTTTTGAGTGGCTGCGTGGCTCTCCTAGCTTCTTGGCTCCTCCGCCGGCTCTGATGTAATGGAGGAGAGTAGAGGAGAGGCCTGGATGGAGCTGCAGCGGCGGGGGGAATAGTACCAACCTGTTTAACAGAAGTCGAGGACCAACACACTTCTGCGTTAATTGCCAAAAATACTGCTACTTTACTTCTCCCCTCCTCCAAGTTTCCTTGGGAGTTTTAGTTTCTAAGAATGATTTCACAGCTTCATCTGGGAGCAGTGTTACATCATTACCACCCAGCCATATTTTCCCTTTTCTTGCCGTCTACCTTGCCAATGAATGTGTTGGACTGAGAGGACCCTTAGCTGCTTTTAAAAAAAACTCTGGATAATAATCGTGTCGTAATCGTAGATGAAAGCGCAGCAGTCTGCTCATGTCCTCGCTGCTTCTCCCGTGTGACGTGAGCTACTCATTAATAGTAACTGTCAACATTAACTAGCCCCGATGATTCACCGAGACGCAACGGTGGTCCCCCGATCAAAAGCCACGACCGAATGCCGCCGTGTGCAGGTGCACGCCATAAACAGCTTTTACAATGCGCCGCACGTCGTGTTTAAAGTGGCGGACACGGGTCTACGGGACATGTGTCGTCATGTCTGACCTAAATTTAGGCGATGAAAGCATTCGTCAGAACCTGGGTTGTCCGATCAAGCCGTAGTTTGAGGCTTCTGAAGTGCAGTCGGACAACTGCTGCTCAAACCGCAAAAGGACGTGAAGACGAGGTACGACTTTCAAATCAAATCAAGGCTATCCTACAAAAAGTCACTGCTGTTGCGTATGAACAGAGCGCGTTACCGTCATGCGCTTGCAACACGCATGAGCCTCAACCGTCACAAGTCAGGAGACGGCACAACGCTTGGATCTGTGTTAAGACACATCTTTGTTATCACTGCTAGGTATGCATTTGCACATTTCTTCAAGAATCTCAAACCGGAGCAAAGAGCAAACATTAAGCTCTGTGTCTATCAGCAGCTGGGATGGTCGTGGTGACAACAGCGAGAAGAAATAGCAGGTTTTTTTTCCGAAAAGTGGTCATGTCAGGGTAGGAGAACCTCAGCATTCAACAACATGTGATTGTGCACAGCCAGTTAGTCCCCCAAGGCAGAGTTCTACTGTAACGTCCTGAGATGACAACATAATCCCTCCACGCCCACCCTACTTGCTCGGTTTGTGACTTCCTTTTCTTTCCCCAAAATTAAATTTAAGTGGAAAGGTCATCGTTTTGACACAGTAAAGGAGCACTTGTTTAAATAACAGGACTTCTGCTTTCCAGGGAGTCCTACAAGCATTGCAAAACCACTGGGAGCTCCATATGAGGGGATGGTACAGTTTTTGGTTTTTTACAGCCGCCGTCTAGACTTTCTGATCACCCCTCATACATGTGGCCATTACACAAACCTCCCCCCAAACTATTCCGTCTTAGGAAACCGAGGTGGAAGCAACATCTGGGATCATCTCTCAAAAGCCTATTCAAAGCTCTGAGCACTAAATTTGTACATCAAGTGCTTTGATTATAATAATAAAAGTAAATATTAGGCTACATCTCTGAACATGCCTTCGACGAGCGTCTCCAGCATCTGCCCCGGAGCTGAATCATCGGGCACTCCCAGTTTTGGTTAGATTTCAAAGTTAGATTCATAACTGACTTCCTGCAAATGCTAACCGCAGTTCTTATCAGCCAGACGGTTACACATCGTCAGGGCCGACCTCAAGCGTCATTACGAGCAGGCAACGGATACCGAGCAGCTACGAGCCTATGTGCATATTTAGGATTCTTCTAAATCTAAGGCAAGAAAAAGAAAAAAAACAACACTGCTGAAATATCATATTTGCCTCTCTGTGCATATGCAGCGTGATTTTTTTTTTACTACACAGGAATCCTGCCGTGTATTTGTTCAACTTCAGCAGAGATGCCATTTGAAATGTGATCTGGTGTGAATATAAACATCTCTCTTCTGATCCCGTCTCCTCTGAGGACCGAAGGGGCTCAAGCGTCAGGCTGAGGCACGGACAGACGTCTCCAGTCAGCTGTTGGCGTCTTGCGGCTTTTGCACCAACACCCGCCCCCTTCCCGACCAACACCACCCTCCACCCGAAGAGTGGAGACTTGAGAGACCCCCATCTGCTTGAGGTTAGTCAGAGTTAATCGCATCAACCCGTGTCCATCCAGGTTTAAAGCAGAGCCAGCACGTCGAAGAATTAATCTCAGGTTACCCTCCTCCGTCGGACAGCTGAGCGGGAACGATCTGGCCACAGTGCCACCTCTGTTTCTAGGGAAAGTGAAATGACCCTTGCATGCGTGGATGTTTATCAGGACTAATGAGACTTTGTGCAAACTTGCTGAGTGATCTCACCTGTGCACAGCGCTGAGAGACGATAACGATCTCAGACACCCTCACAAACAAACGGAGGAGGAAACAAGCTTAATGCCGCGGCTTCAATCACAGGCCGAAAGTGGAATGTGACAGGAGAGGCCTTTCAACGCGGACTCCTGCAACCTCGAGACCTCGGCCGTCCAGAGAGGTGCACACAACACGGATCGGCGTAATTACAAAAGAGCTCTGTGGTGCTAGCACGCCGATGTGAGCTAGCCATCACCTCATGGAGAATTTTAACTCTTTACCATATACAGATATTAAAAACTGCAACTAGAAATTAGAAAATAAATAAAACTACACAAACAAAACAAAAAAACAAAGCTGACTCTCAGATTCTGTTAACAAAAACTGCACTATATCCTGAATTATCTTAATTTTAGCATGAAATCTGCTAATGGGCGATATGAAATAAAAGATTTTAGAAATTTTGCTAACTAGCGAGCCCCAGCCCACTGTTGTGGTCCTCAATGTCATCCAGCTGCCGTGCCAGAGAGTCTCTCGTCCAAGCAACTGGACTCCAACTCCACCAGCTTAGACTACAGCTGGCGACGCTAGCGCTTTTTCTTGGAGCTGGAGGGCCACTCCAACCAGAACCATGACCCCCTACATTAACCAAGGCTGCAGTGCAGAACAAGGATGCAATAAAGTCCACCCGTGAATGAGGTAGCGGACTAAGAAGATGGAGTTGAAGTCCTTCCCCTGGATGGGTCACTGGAAGTTCAATGATTTGCTCATTGGACAGAAACAGCAGACGGCACGGTGGACAAAGCATAGCTGTGATATAAACCAGCCGTCCCCAACCTTTTTTTGCACCATGGACCACTTTCAAGCAAGACAATTTTCTACGGACTGGTCACTGCGCATATAACAAATAATAATAGTTTTTTTCCTATTTAAAAAAAGTGTAAACAAATAAAATTAAATTTTACTGCTAAGTATGTTTTTACTTTTTCTTCTGTCTCAGCATCGATTAGTTTTATTTATGTATTTTGGCGGCTTCGTTTAATGGCCAGGCATGAAAGTTAAGCGCGAGAAACAAGCACAGGTGGAAGTGGCAGGAAGACGAGCTCGTAATTTTTCAAAATAAAACACACTGCAGACCGCTGATATAAACCACTAATTTTCGGAATACAATTCGAGCAAAAACTGGACGCAAAGATTTGTGAGTTGGGCCTTTAGTTTGACTTGAAGTGGCAGGTTCTGCACAACTGATCAGGTGATCACATCAACTAAACCTCCACCTACAGATGAGATTTAATGTGTTGCGTATGTCCAAACCATCCACCTGTCAGCTGGACCTCCTCCCCACAGTTCTGATAAAAGCCTCCCACAAATTATCAGAATACAATCCGAGCACAAACTGGACGCAATGATTTCCAAGTTGGGCCTTTAGTTTGACTTGAAGTGGCAGGTTTTGCACAACTAATCATGTGATCATTGTGATTCATATCATTGCTTTAGATCCCAAACGACGTCAAATGATCTTTCAGACAGATCGCCCACCCACAGTCGTGACCACAAAGGTTGAAGTAGAGCAACACGCTGTCTTCACTTCATTTGGTTCGCTGACACACTGAGTATGTCTGTGTGTCTGGAGCCCACACCCACGGTTAGAAAAAAAAACCTGACACAGAAAGCAAACACGAGGACAGAAGCAGGGTGACCAGAAATGAAAGCAAAACGTATCTCAGCATATTTTTTATTTTTTTCTGCTCAGTTGGCTTAGGCACTGTGCCCACATCTTATTATGGCAGCGAAAACCCTGCTGTTTATTCTAGCACCCTATTGGCTCACACGTTGGTCACTTAAAGAGTAAATATGATTGAGCTGACAACATTAATGATCCTTACAGCAGCGACATGAGGCTCAGCTAGTCAGTAAAATAAGACACGGTTAAAAAAAAAGCCTGATGCCACGTACGCTTTCCTTCAGTATAGCCTGTCTGCACACAAATAAGGGCATCCAAAGTCAAACAGGGCTCTCGACTGACATTGGATATGCATGCTACCATCTCCGATAGAAAAAATAGCCCCAAGTGGAGTTTCTAACTTCAAAGAGAGCACCAGTTTGGGAAATAGGCAAGAAATAGGGAGGCTAGGGCGGTGGGAGGGCCAGCATGTAGAACAGCAAGGCGGCACTGATAGGAGAAGAGCCTGCAGGCAAGAAACTGTTTAGTTCTCACTGGAGCTTCCCTCCCTCACACTCAGCACTAATCCAATTCTGACCCATTAACCATCACAGCCAGGTTAACAGAGCAGGCCTTTGAAGAAGGTCTTTCCCAAACCACCCAGGAGGATTAGCACTTCTCCAAGGCCAGAGAGATGTTCTCACTCCTTCCCTCCGACGGGGCGGCTGGAGGCGCACAACCAGTGCGAGCTTGTAACGTGGTGCAGCGTATAGATCCAGATCTGACTCGTCCTGGACCCGTTATGCACAGCACTCATTTAAATTCTTTATGAACTGTAATTAAGCATGGCTTCCAGCGCACCGACTACATAAAATACAGAAATAGAGATCGTGTCTGCTTTCAGGTATGAGAGCAGGGGTGATCATCCTCATCTGCCCCGGGGGTGGAAAGCCACGAAGAGAAGTGCATCTGCATGAGTAATGACTAGTACAGCTGATATGTGAAGGAAATAAGACGAGTTTGAGAACGCTGCTGCAGCTAATACCGCTTTAAGACAGCAGACACACGTGTGCTGCCAGCCTCGTTAAGTCCATACAGCCGGACGCTTTCATAGAGGAAAACTGGACACTGGTCAAAGCCTGAACACAAAATATGCATTTCTGCATTTGTGACTGCCCGGCCAGGCTTCCCATCTGGACACTGAGCAATGAACATGGTGGGTCGATCAGAGAGAAGTGAATTGTGTTCATCATGTGACCACCTTATGAAACAATCACTAAAACCAGTAGCTCAGTTTATAAATATGAAAGGTTTCTGTCAAACTCAACAGCAGAACTAATCTAATTCCTGAATAGAAAACGGCACCAAGCAGAGCAAACGCCGACGTGGACGAGACTCTCGTCCAACTCCAGACCAGAACAGGGTTGGCTGAGGCCGGCTGCCACATTCAGACAGACCCCCACCAGGAAGCGTCGCTTTGATTGGGGTAAGCTAAGGCACATACCATGCATGTGTAAGCACATCGATACCCTCTGCATGTCACTGATTACAGGGTCACTTTGGTTGTGCATGTTGCTAAATCTGTAAAGTGCAACTAAAAATTTTCATTGGTTGAACCAGTGTGCCTGACATGAAGCAGGTCTGTGTGTGTCTCCTGGCAGCCCACCCAGTCAGATAAAATGACTCGATAAACGGACCCTGAACAATCCTAAACCTGCTATCTGACAGGTTTTTAGGAAAAACCAACAGAACCCATAAAAACAGCCTTAACATAGCGACAGCCTTGGATTCTGACTCCGACATGACATTTAATGTCACCAATCAGGATGACGGCGTATTATCTGACTGAACAATCCCACAGATTGGCTACGTTCACACTGCAGGACTTGATGCTCAATGAGGATTTCTTTGTGACTTCCTTCACGTTTCCAGTTCAATGCGACTTGTATGTGATCTGCTGTGTGAACTTCATACGACCCAAAAGTGTCCCGCATGCGCAGAAGAGGACACGACGACGTCACACGCAGCGAGCGTGCTCAGTGTTTATGGAAGTAAACATGGATGGTAACGGTGGAGCGTATCTGCCACTCCCCCGCCGCCACCGATGGAGGAAACAGAAGTGTGAGCGCTAACTAAACTAGCATCAGCAGCCAAGTACTGCCTGTGTGTTCTGGACACTTCCACCCCATCAGAGCGCTGCCCCGGGGTGGAAGTGTCCCCCGACCAGGATGAATATTCATCATTAATTGGGCCTGAATATCCAGAGAGCAGCCCTACTAGTTATTATGACAACTATGAACAATAAATATTAACAAATGAGCCTCCCAGCATCAAGCCCTCCTTGTATCTGGACCTAAGTCTTGACCTCTGCGCTTTGCTCCTCCAAATTATAAAACAGTTCATCCACATTTACCTTTACTCCCATTTAAAACCACTTGCATAATATGGAATCTGTACCAAAACTGACCATAAAGGTGTCGCTTAAAATACACTATCCAGCACCAAAAGGCACAATTTAAGGGAAATTATGTAGAAACTCAACTAAAACATTTGGCGCTGTCCAATATATAAAGTCATTCTGGACCTCAGGATTTCCTTGGGTTAAGCCAGGTTGCGTTAATTCTTCTACCTTGGAATGGCAGATGTTTGCTGGACATTTTCCCCCATTTATTCACACTTTAACTATATTTTTAGCTACGATCCAGTAAATCAACGACTACCTAAGTAGCCCCGGATATGAACTAGTGCTAAAGTACACTAGAAGATAAATAAACACAGAACATGTGGGTGAATTTCTCTGTAAAACAAAACAGGGTGTGTGTGGATAGAGGAAATATTGTTTGTAGTTATATTAATATTACAAAGCAGCCATTATGAAGTGTTGATGCTCCACTCAGCAGGAACAGCCAGTCTCCCCAAACCACACATGCCGCCCACTAATCAAACCCACAGAACTCTGTTATAACGCAGCGACAGGATGAAGCTGGAAGCCACCCGGCCGCACCAGCAACACACAAGACGCCTCCAGTCCTGCTGAGTAATATGACTGCGATTCTTGGCTTTATTATCATAAGGGAACCTCAAAAGGGGGGATTCTGGACCGCTCTGCTCCCCACCTGTCAGGGGTGACGTTTGGACAAGTGTTGGGGTCTGGGGAGCACTTCCTCCTCTGAGAAGCTGCCCACTCTTTCCCTCTCTCTGCTACATCTGGTCTCCTCCGGGCCGTTGCTGGCGGCGGTTGAGGGCAGAGCAACCGCAGAAGGCTTTGTCCTCATTGAGGAGCAGCTGAACCAACAGGAAAGCCAACTCCAGCCAGTCAATTAATTGATGGAACAATTTAAAATTATGGGAGGCTCTCAGCAGGGGGAAGGAAAATGTTTACAAATGATGTGCCATAATTGCTCGTTACATTCCCCGTTTTGATTCGCTCGCCCTTTTTCTTTCTTGTCTTTCGCTGCTATTGTTTTGTTTTTCTTTCGCAACTTGTCAAAGCAAAATGTGGAAATGTTTGCAGAAAATACACGGCTGCCATGGGCCGGCAGAGTCAACAGTTCACCACATGCAGCTAATCACTGTGTATTTGCAACGTATCCTGTCTGAACACCCAGATGAACCCAAATCACTTCCATACAGCCACTCTGTAAAAACGGCTCCGACCGAGACCACATGAATGCGCCAAGCGCCAGCTCAGACCACATTAAAACTTTCTTGATCATCAGGTCCTGTGCCTCCGCAGCCCCATCTGTGCCCAGCTGTGGGGGTTTCTTCTTCAATTAACCAACATCCAAAGACCCCCATCTGTAGACTACAGTCACACCGAGCTGCATTGAAAAGCGAGAGACCTCAGCCTTTCACTGCGAGCCACACAGTAGGGCAGTGTGAAGCCCCCGGGGCCTTTGTTGCATCTTTAAAATAAGTCTGTTTCATTCTCAAGCAGCATCTGTGTCCATTCAACTGTCATTTCGCAAAAGGAAAGAACGCTTTGAAGCCATCTCGTCGGAAATAATAGCGCCGAACGCTTCTGTTTGCAGAAGCAGCTGCAACACCATCACAAAATAAAAACCCACCAACAGAGATGCATCGCACAGAAAAGGGAGAATCAGAGAGTGCGGAGGAAGCTCAGCCGCTAAGGGTGGGAGTGAAATGTGCTTTGGACTTGGTCTGAGAGGGAAGAAGCTTACAGTCGGAAAGAACAGGAGTGACTCAGAGAGGAAGAGGTGGGAATGCGAATGGAGAATTCTAGGGAATCCCACTGAGATAGCTCTCCTTGCTGGTCTGCGCCGCGCCAAAGAATTCAGACGAGCAAACCATATGCCTGACAAGTCACATGTAAACTCCGAGCGAAGACGAAACAGCGGTCGAGAATCTGAATCAGAGCAGAAAATCAAAGACGCATCAGTTTGCTTGTTATTCTGGCGCACGTCCTTCTGGACAGACGAGCCATTCAGAGGGCATCGTCGACTCGTCTGATTCTGGTTTCATGGCTCTGATTTGTGGCAGACGTGTTCTCGTTTCTGCAAATCATTACAGAAGATGCTCCGCTGCGACTTTTGCATTCGGCCGCGTGTCATCGCATTTACTGCTGCACGGAAAAGTGGTCCAGATTACGCCAAGAGCTACGTCTGCATGACGGAATCCAGGAATGACCAGACAAAGCAATGAGCCGTGCAGGAATGATGTAATTTATGACTCGTGTTATGCCACTAGCCGTGTTTGTGTCTGACATAATTTAAGAGAGATCAGCTGTAGTGAATAATGGAAACCTGTCTCGTGTAGTCAGGGGGCAATTCTCACCCAAAGTGTCGGTTTTACCAGCTTGCTTGCGATATTTTTCCAGTTTAATAGCTGGCAAACATCTGCAACATCTGGTTCATATGGACAGGGAGGGGGGGGTTGTCTGCAAAGGAGGGTACGCCAACAACACAAACAGCTACGGGCCTGTTTAAACGCAGCATCACTCGCAACCTGCCGGGGAAGAAATGAATCGGCGGCGATGTGTCAAAAAAATTGACTTGACTACGATGTCGCGATGACGCTCTCTGGGCCCGTTACAAGCTCACCAGCCTGGTGTGCACAGCTGTGCAGGGCTACACAAAAAAGCACATCAGGACAATGTGCAGAGAAGCTTCTCCACTTAGAGCACGGCCTTCCTATAGAGCTTCCTCTCCTGCCTCCTGCTCTCCAACAGGGAGGGAATGCAGCGAGCTAACCGACAAGAGAGACTGCACGGATGACACGACACAGCGTTGAATAATTCTAATAGGAAGTTTCCGTAATGAGGAGTTGCTGGTGGGAAAAAGAAAGCACTGAATAATAAATGTGAGCAAATTTTACGCCGTTCTGGATTTCTGTTGTTCTTTGCGAGCGAGTCCTGAGTGGTGCACGGTATCCCAGAGCATCAAGAGGAGAGGTGGTCGGCGGCGGCGGCGGCGAAGGTCCTGCTCTCGTCGGCTTTTCACAGTGGACTCACATTCTTAGCATTCCACCAGGAGACCGCTGCAGTTCATCTCCAACTGCAGCGACAAACTAATTCGCAACCTCACGGACTCCCGCAGCGTTCAAAGTGAAAGTTGTGTACAAAAAAAAAAGAAAGAAATGCTGCGTTACATTTCAAGACAAAGACGTAACCAGTGAGGCCAGTTTTCTGAATCTGCTTCTGAGAGACAACCACACAGGACATTAAAGTGAGAATTGCTGCAAAGCAACAGAAGCAAAGCAGCCATAACATGCTTGATTTTACATTCTACATATTCCTGTGCAACTGTGTGAATGCTGAGTTCTTATTTAAAACAGGGCTGCACAGTATGCTGTCCTAGCACCGACACTGTGGTGTGCTCACAGGAAGTGCGATGAAAAATCAACTGAAAAACATCACGCAACAACTTTTTATGCTGCTTAATGCAAAAAAAAGAAAGAAATGTCTGTCTTGTAACTGCTGCAGCTACACCAGACGACTAATTTGTTCTACACTTTAAATCAGAACCACAAAGCTCTGCAAACGACGAGCGCCATTCAAAGCAAAGCACTATTTCAGCGGGTTCTTCTCCTCCAACATCATCCCAGTCGATCTAGAATGTCGTATTCTTTCTAAATAGAGTCATCTGAGACGTGTTTTAAACACTGCAATGAATATTTACGTCGCAAACATCAGTTGTCGTGCAGCCCCAGTTGAAACCAAACCGTAAAGATGTTATCAGAAGCTTGCTGCAGTTGGCCATCCAGCATCTCCAGCACAATAAATCAACCTCCGTGAGATCCCTTCTTGTTGTCTCCCCCTATTTCCTACCAGAAACAGCTCCACTATTTAATCTGGCTCTCCCTGATGGAGGAACACACGACCCCTGGACTGGATTCAGGTGAGATCCTGGACGTGCATCCAGAAGAAGGGCAACCGTCTGACCCTGCCTCCAGTCAAAACAACGAGCTGCTCTCATCTAAACCTTTTGGCTGTTTGTGTTGAAAAAGGCACAAAGCAAACAGCTGAGGGGAAAGAGAGACAGACAAGGAGTCAAACACAGCAGAACAACAACAAAGTGCTTCATGTGAAGGAGCCACGTTTGGAGAGAAACATCATGTAGAAGTAAAGAGGAGGTCAGTGGTTCAGGCGGGACTGCTGCTGCTGTAATGCACAAACACGACTTGACCCGTTTTAACTACAATAACAAACAAAGGAGGCAGCTGCCCGTCCGCACACAGTTACGGGACACTGCTCGCTGGTCGGCTGCACACTCCGGTGACCTGTGGAGCCGCCTGTCAGCTCAGCCGAGCCTCGTTCTGCCCCAGAGAGGCTCGGCTGGAGCTAACTGGCTAAGCTAACGTCAAGCTAGCCAACTTTCAGTGAGCCCCGTCAGTCCGGCACAGCGGCGTCGTGTAGCGCCGTCGAGCTGAAAATACCCCCGGCTCGATCAGAAATGCAAGTTATCGTGTCGGGTTTCGTTTAAATCTACAGCCGGGCAGCGTTATCCGCGCCGCTCCGGGACCCGTGTTATGCCTGGTGGTGCTCACTGGCGACAATGGCTGAGACTACTTCCAAGAACAATAATGTCCACATTCAGCGCACGTTCAGCGAGCCGGCTTTTCTACACAAAGCAACACTGGAGGGAAAAACAACAACTAACATTCACATTCACGCCTGTATGTGTTTTTTTTTACACTGCGGGGTGTTTATAAAATTGTGGAAATGACAGGAGAAAGAACCGGCGGTAAGCCAACTCCATGGCCCATGGGAGCTGTTCCCATCCAGCAAGTACACGGCGCCCTCCTAGCTAGTGTGTGGGAATATTGGGGGGATTTAAAAGCATTGCTAGCTACCTGTTAATCGCAGCTTCACGGGGCCATTCCGCCGAACTCCTTGGTTAGACATGTCCTCTTGATCCCAGCCTTCACTGCACGGAATCAAAACGTGTGGTTAAGTGTTAAAAAAAAAAAAAAAAAAAGAAAAGGAAAAAAAAAAACCTGCAAGGTTTATCAACCTCTCCGCCAGTTTTAGACAATAATGGAGTCAAAGCATTGTGGCCCGGATGTGGACTGAACTGCCATAGCGAGAGCTCACAAATGCGAAAAAATTAAAAAAGAAAAAAAAAAAGAAAGAAAAAAGTGTAGCGCTGCTGCTGCAAATTGCATTCACTAGAAAGGAGTTTTCCGGCGACTGGAGGAGCTGCGGTGGAGTCGCTGCTTGTCTTCACATCTTCGGAGGGGGGAGAGCCTCAGCCTCGGACTCGGTCCTCCTCTCTGCGCGGCGAGAGTTGAAGTGCGGAGCCTCCGGGGGAGATCCGCTGGAGGAGGCTGCTGCTGCTGCTGCTGCTGCTGCTGCTGCTGCTGCTGGGAGCTCACCGCTGACGACAGCACTCTCTGGGGGAGTGAAACATTTCAGGAACATGTGGCACATAACTGGGAAGCAGCACACAGGTCCCAGTGTTGTGCTGTGATGAGCAGCCCAGATCACCGGCTCCGGCTTTGATGGCATCAGTAAACACAGCCTCCATTTATAAAGCTTTATGACTCCTTTTTTTTCTTTTTTTTTTGTAGCAGGGGCGTAGCTTCAATGTGTGGAGCTCTAAATCTCTGACTCGGGTGGCCAAGCTGGGACTATCATTTATTTTTTTCCATTTTTCTTTTCTTTTTATTTGCTTATGCAGGCAAGACTGCCATGTAGAAGTTTAATTCAATTCATTTATAAAGAGCCAATTCACAACATGTCACCTCACAGCTGTGCTCAACCCTTACATAGTGTTTCAGGTCAAAATTGACACCCTTAGCATCGTTCTTTTAGCCTGAAATTTGATGACTTTGACTAAAGTGACCCAAAATAAATACATACATCCATCATCTCCACACCGCTTAATCCTCACCAGGGTCATGGGGGGCTGGAGTCTATCCCAGCTGACTCAGGGTGAAGGCAGGGGATCACCTGGACAGGTAACCAGTCTATCACAGGGCTACACTTAGAGACAGACAACCAAGCACACTCACATTCACACCTACGGACAATTAAGAATCACCAATTAACCTCAGCATGTTTCTGGACTGTGGGAGGAAGCCGGAGAACCCGGAGAGAACCCACGCTGCACGGGGAGAACATGGAGATTCAATTCACTTTCATTTATATAGCACTAACATGTCACCTCACAGCTGTGCTTTACCCTTACATAGAGTTTCGGGTCAGATTTGGCCCGTTTTGACATTTGACAGCAGGAAAAATACCCTAAACATCGTTCTTTAAGCCTGAAATTTAATGACTTTGACTAAAAAGTATGGATTGTCTGCACATAATCCAAAGTCCTTGTTAGGAGGAGAGATCGTATATAAACGTTCTCCACCATCCACAGCATCAGAGTTCACCACTAAGGGTTCCAGTAGATGTTTGGACGTGGGGATGTTCTAAATTCTCAAAAGTCAGGAATAATAACGGACATCTGATCTGTAACCAGCTGGTCTATCCTAAAAGAACAGAGCAAAGTCACAGCCTTTCAGAAACATCCATGAGTGTTTTTCTGTACTTGATATGTCGATGCAGCTGTTTATGGTCGTATGAAAAGAACTGCATGTGCATCCGGTGTCCTTCTTCCAAGTCCTCATCATGTAAAGGTTAAAGCATTGTCCCTCAGGAAATCTAAGCATCAAACACTTCATTTCCTCATTTGTGGCTTTTCTGCATCATATTATCGTGAAAAATGTCTTAATGTATGTAAAGAAAAAACACATTTCAGGCACAAATCAGTAAATATTCACCAGTTTTCCATCCACCACATAAAAAACCTGAGTGGGGGAAAATAAAAAGGTTGAAAAATTGCAAATATTGGCCGAGGTGGAAAAGCTGTAAAGCAAAAGTGCAGATTGACTGACTGGAGATGAAGAGTTGTGACGGATAAAAACTTCCACTTTAATACATGAAACAAACATAAAGGCCAGATTTCCATCACATAATCATTTCTTCTTTTTTTTTTTTTTTTTTTTGACGGATAAAAACTTCCACTTTAATACATGAAACAAACATAAAGGCCAGATTTCCATCACATAATAATTTCTTCTTCTTTTTTTTTTTTTACAGCTGTTTTCCACAGCTGGAGGTTTGACTGATCTCCTCTTCTTCCATAACAGCGTGAGTTCATCCAACTGGACGATTGGCGCCACCAGCTGTTTGTCTCAATGAACTCTTATTTGCATAACAGTGAGGATGGAAATGCGCATCAGTGAAGCTTTTGGAAAGTCAGTAAAAACTTGCTCAGTTAGCTGGAAACTTGGCTGTTTAGATCATAATAGTGGGAAAAAGGGGTTATTAATAAGCTACAATGGCTCTGTTGTGTTCAGGTCGGTGGAAGAAGTGTTCAGATCCTTTATTTAGTGAAAACAGCAAAGTAAGAACACTGAATATCAGATGAACAAACAAGGTGGTTGGAGTATTAAAGCAGACTGGTGTGTTATTCTAAATGGTATTAGATGACTAACAGTGAAGCATCAGCAGCATGTTGCTGCTGCAGCTGCTGCAAGAGGAACTAGTTTAAACTACTTTATATGAAGTTTTATGTTCAGGGACGACAGATGAATCTGAGAGTTTGTGACAAGATTGATGACACAAACCGGTTTTCAGTTTTTGGACTTTTTTTGATGACTCATCAACATTTATTGTAATGAATGTGACAACTTTAGAAAAAAAAACACTGATTGCAC
>NW_007578141.1:369902-397359 GCF_000690725.1 Stegastes partitus | reverse complement strand
CTTCTTAAATTATCAGTTGTTTAAAATCTTAATTCAAATACTAACTAAAGCTGTAACGCAGTAAAAAGGTAGCAGACAATTACCTCAAAACTGTGCTCAAGTACCTCACTTTGGTAGATTTATTTGTTATTTTCTGCCACTAGAAACCACAACAGCGAGCAGCAATTTATCTAATGTCAACTCTTTAGCAGTACTGCTCCGATAATTCTTAATCTTCCCTCTTAAAGGGCAAACGTCAGAACCACACTGTGAACTATACGCTCGCTGGTAGAGGGCTGAACAGAGCCCACATTTGGGTCAATGTATCTGCTTGATTTAGTTTTGGGAGAGCGGATTTGGGTCAAACTGTGCTGGGAATCAGCTCCAGTTAGACTCAGGCTCCCGTCGACATGCACAAGTGAATCATCATTCATTCCTGAAAACCATAACTACATTAAAGCCTAACTCGATATCTACGGTAAGGCTGTTTAGAACTACCTCCATCTACACTCCTTCCATTCTCTGTATGAATCTACACTGACTTAAGAGCAATAAATATGACGGCAATGAATTAAATCCTCACACATGATCGAAAAACTTTATTTACAGACTTGTTTAATCAGCCGTGTTAAAACAGTATGTACAACACATACAAGAACAGTACATGAATAAGGGACAAACAGTAGCGAGGAGGAACGAGTACAGTTCACAGTAGAGGTAGAAAGTTGTCTAGAAGTTGAAAGTGCTCTGGGCTTCACTGATCTGGAAGGCGTAGCCATCGTTGGTTGCTTCTGGGGCCACAGACTGAACCTCCTCGTCCTTTAAACATAAAAAAAAAAAAACTGTAAGAACACTCCTGGGCACAGAGAAAGAGTTTAAAGTCAGTTAAAGCATCGTCCACCTACCTCCTCTGAGAAGTACTTCTCGATCAGGTTGAGGGCAGCTCTGTAGATCGTCTCATTCTCGTGAGCCTGCAGCGCCTCGATCTTGTCCAGTCCACCGCATTCTTCAATCATCAGACTCAGCTTGTCCGATTCGCCGATTTTATCCCCGGCCTGACGACAAAACACAAGAAGTATTACACAACAACCCAGCTACCTATAAATACACAAACTAATCAGATGTGTTGTTTCTAATATGGTGTGACAATATACTGACCAAGAAGATATTGGTGATGGCATCCAAGATGACGAGGACGGTTTTACTGTCCTTAGAGGAGAGCAGGTTCAGAAGAGGCTCGATCACATTGGCTTGCACAAGATAGACCACCTGCTGAACAGTGCCCCCACTGGTGAAGTTGGTAATTGCCCACACAGCCTCTTTCTGAGTTTTGTAGTCACCCTGCAGAGGAATGAGGTAGAGGACAAGTTACAGACCTGAAAGTTGAAGATGTTTTTCTTTTACAGCAGAATACTGGTAAAAATAAAAGTATAATCCCAACAAGTGGAACAAAAACAACTAGAAACGTACCCGCACAAGCACTTCCACCATGTACGGAACGAGGCCTGCGTTGATGACCTCCTGGATCTGGCAGTCCTTCCCTGCTGTGATGTTGGACAGGGTCCAGGCTGCCTCCTTCTGAATGTTGGCCTTCTTGTGGCGCAGCAGTGGGGGGAACATGCCCAGGGCCCCGGCATCCAGCACCGCCTGCGTCTGCTCATCTGTACCAGTCACGATGTTGCCGATGGTACGCAGCGCGGGAGTCTGAAGGAAAGTGGAAGTGTCAGCGTGACGACGAAACGAACAACACAACAAGAACTGACCATCACACTAAACGAGACGTTCTACGTACCACCACAGGCAGCTCCTCGAAGCCGAGCAGCTTCACCAGGCGAGGAATCAGACCGGTCTGGACCACCACCTCAATGCGTTCATTGGGACCGTCCGTCAGGTATGAAACGGCCCAACAGGCGTCCGCCAGAACCTCCAGGTCATCGTGGTGCAGCAGACGGATGAGAGCAGGGAGGAGCTGCTGGATGGCAGCCAGAGGGGGGGAGGGGTTCTTGTTGCGGCAGAGGTTCGACAGCGTCCAAGTCACGTTTCGCAGGTAGCCGGCCTGCAAAGAAACCAAATGTGAGAAAAGGGGGCAGGTGTGCTGGACATGGAACATTCAGTTGAGTCGGGACACCACCTAGTGGCCAGTAAGGGGAATAACTGGTCACATCAACAAGTCTTGTGGTTAAAACACAAAATTCAAACATCAAGAAGAAACTTACACTGAACACAGTCAGGTCAGGGACGGCCAGCAGGCTGAGCAGAGGCGCCACAGCTCCATGCTTGATGACTCTGTCTCTGAGAGCCGATCCATCGCCTGCATTGGACAGAACAACACAGATGAATACAAACACACCTTGGCTACGATCACAATTGTACTTAAAAATCTAAATATTGTGTCAATACCAGCGATGTTTCCGAGGGCCCACACTGCTTGCTCGCTGATGTGCTGGTGTGGGGAGGTGACCAGGCTGATGAAGGCAGGAATGGCCCCGCCCTCCACGACAGCAGCCGTCTGATCAGATGTCCCGGAGGCGATGTTGGTCAGAGCCCAGGACGCCTCGAACTGGATCGGAGGACACTCTGCCATCCCCAGGAAGGAGACGAACCTCGGGATCAGTCCGGCGCTGATCATCTGGTCAATGGGAGGATGTTTGTCACGGGACAGCAGCTTCCTGCATTCAGGAGGACACAATCAAAGTCATTACGGCTGTAAGGAGTGGATTTTAAATGTGCAGTAATCAGTGCTCTTTAATGAACAGTTACTACCTCGCAGCCTGAGTGGCCTGGAGCTGGGACTCGGTGGTACCGCTGTTCAGTCCCGCCACGATCTCCTCGACTGTCCACTGCCTGAAAGCCTGCAAACAGTCAGAGAATAGGCAGTGGGTTAAAGGAACCACAGGAGGCGAACACAAAGGCTTCACAGGATATGCAACAAGTGAAATGTCCCTGTAGCTTTATGAGTGTAGTGGAAACTATATTGATCTGCATTTACCATGTGTGTCTTCTGATTTAGAGTTGTTCATCACGACAAAAGCAGCTGGTGTAACTTTGAGAAATTCCTAAACAGGTTCTGTGGTGCTTCTTTTGTTTTTAGGTTTTAGATAAAAGCAAAATAAATGAAGTAAGAATTATTTTTTTCTTTTTTAAACCAGTTTTGTTTACTAAGGTTATATTTATGCAGAATTAATAGATATTTCTGTTTATCAAATGGTCAGAAATAACAGGAAAACACAGATCTGTCATGTGCCTTTACTGTACGTGGAGTTTTTGTGCTTTCTTTCCTGTGTGGCCATTATGAGGCAGAAAAAAACTTGATTTTGTATTGCATTAATGTAAGGACAAAGCATTTTATCCCCAACCAGGATGAATAAACTAATTTTTTAAGTCTATTTTTAAGCCTCCGCCTATAAAGGACAGGACGACAGATGTGAGACCACCACAAACAGCATTTAAACGGTTCAACACCAGCAGCCATCACCTGCATTTAAATGGATTTAAAGCCTCACCTGGCAGTTCTGGTTCCTCTCCTGAAGAGGGGAAGTGGCCTCGTCGGGGAACGCGGCCACATTTCTCTTTTTGAACATCTGGTCATCCTTCTTGGCCTTGCGGAGCTCCACGTTCACCTCCACCCTCCTGCGGCGAAGCTCCTGCGTTCACGTCAGACGAGACCGGGTCACACATCCACACCTGTTTAGCTTAGCTTAGCCACACGATGCTAACCTGTTAAATACTCACGTTGGCATCTTTGCCTTTGTTCTTGAACTTGTTCAGACGAGCGCCGTTCTCGGACATTTTTTCAAGTTGCACAGGAGCTCAGCAGCAGTGAAAAAAATAAAGTCTTGTGTTGTGTTTTCCTGTAAAGAAATTTTAAAAAGTTTAGCTGATGCCTCGTGAGTCTTTTGGAACAGAAATGACAAACACGTCAAGCTAACCGGACTTCACGTTTGACATTAAAACAGGTCTACTACCGGGAATCTAAAGCTGGAAATACAGCAGCTAGCCCAGAGAAAATATGGAAATCTGCTATTTTTCAAAAAACTAGCCTGACATTTCTTTTAAAGCCGTTAAAATGCTCACCTCTCGCTCGAGTAGAAGTTGTGGTGGCGACGAAACGCTGCACAGACCTTTAAATTCCCGCTACAAACTCCTCTGATTGGCCAGTTCGAGCTGGAGCGTCCGGCCGCCCCCGCTGATTGGACGGTTTGAAAAAAAATCACATGCGGCACAGGAAGCAGCGTCACTGCCGCAGGAAACATCGCGAGATCTCCACAGCAACAAGCATTTTTGAATAGTGTTTGTCCAGTCAAATGGTACGACTCAAGGGAAATGATTTACCGCAGACCACGCCTCAAATAGACTTCTATTTAATGCAAAAATATATTTAATTAATACTCAATCTAGACGAATAAAGCTGTTGTCTTTATCAGATAGCATTCTTAAAAGTTGCTACCAATAAATCTGATCGTTATTTTCTTGATTAACCATCAACAACATATCAGAAAATGAGGAATCATTTCCTAATTCTCCTAATGATGGCTTTAAATATAATGTTTGATTGATTTAAAGGAGAGAAATCATTTAAAAATAAATCAATTGAACCAGTATTTATTCACTTATATATTTGCTTATATTTGTATGTAAAGAAACAGCAAGTTAATAATCATTTATCAAATCTTTTACAGATTTGTTTTCTGTCAATTTGTTCATTAACTAATCATTCAGTTGGAAAACTGTTCCTAACTTTATTATTGTTTGTTTGTTTTATTGGTGAAACACGATTATTTTCTTTGTTGTTAATCTGTTGATTATTTTGCTGATTAATCAATCAGTTGTTTGGTCTATAAAATGTGAGAAAAATGGTAATCAGTGTGTTCTAACATGAGAGATGGTCCATAATGTTTTGTCCACAACACAAAGTTTACTGTCATAGAGGAGATGTGGAAATATTCACATCACATTCACTATTTGAGTCAAGCTGACTAATTTATTATCAAAATAGTTGGTTATTTATTTAATATAGACAAATAATTGATTAATAATTACAGGATTATTTTTTATGCTACTCCTACTTCATTTGTGAAAACAGATGACTCAATTTTTGTAGATTTTCAGAAAACTTATCTTTTTGTTGTTTGCTTGAGATAGTCAAACTGAAGTTGAGTGGATTTGACTCAGTAGAAACGACCCGACAGGGCCGCCGCTATAGCTCAACTGGTTGAGCTGGTGACCATGTACTGTGGCTATAGTCCCCGACGCAGAGGTCATGGGTTTGAATCCAGCCCATGGCCGTTTGCTACAGGTCCCTCTCCCATGCTTCTCCCTACTTTCATGTCTTTCTCTCTACTGTTCTGTCAAAACAAAAGGCCAAAAATATAACTTTATAAAAGAAATGACATGACAAAAATAGAGGTAACTTAAGTTTGATTGATATTGTCTCCGCCGCTGATGATTTAAGATTTAGAGGTTTTTCTATGAAGAGAATCCCTTCTTGGGCTGCAAGGTGGCTCGGTGGTCAGCACCGTTGCCTCATGGCTAGAAGGTCGCCGGTTTGCGTCCCGGTGAGGACACCCGGGATCTTTCTGCGTGGAGTCTCCATGTTCTCCCCGTGCAGCGTGGGTTCTCTCCGGGTTCTCCGGCTTCCTCCAAAAACATGCTGAGGTTAATTGGTGATTGTAAATTGTCCGTAGGTGTGAATGTGAGTGTGCTTGGTTGTCTGTCTCTAAGTGTAGCCCTGTGATAGACTGGTTACCTGTCCAGGTGAACCTGCCTTCACCCTGAGTCATCTGGGATAGACTCCAGCCCCCCATGACCCTGGTGAGGATTAAGGTGTAGAGATGATGGATGGATGATCCCTTCCTGCCCTAAAATGGCTTCACTGTAACTCTACGCTGTCGCTTCTTCTAGAATGTGCAGCTCTGTAAAGTTCACTTCACCCTCTCCTCCCTATTCGTTGCAGATCGAGCACACCGGCTCACCTGTTTGCTTTGTAATATCGGTGTCATTCAGCAACACAAACTCCTGACTGATCCTGAAGAACAGAAAGAAAAACCTGAGAAACGTCCATCCTTCAAGTTAACGGGATGAATCATTCAGGTTTGAAACTTCAAAAGTCAGAATATGTGGTTTTGAGACTGTCGTCAATACGCTGCAGTTTCAAGGTGGAAATACTCTGCCCTTGTTCTCGTAGATTAATCGTAGCAACTGCTTGAGTTCCTTGAAGACGTTCCACCTCTCATCCAAGAGGCTTCATCAGTTCTGACTGACTAGTTGGGAGTTCCACATACTGACATCCTTAAGGAGCCATCCCAACTAGTCAGAACTGATGAAGCCTCTTGGATGAGAGGTGGAACGTCTTCAAGGAGCTCATGACCTGGATGACTGAGGATCTTCAGACACTCAGCCCTTGTGCTGACTGTTTATTTCACTCATTATGTGTCATCATGTATAAAAAACAACATATGAACATGTCAGGAAGATTAAAAACAAACATGATTTTCACCAAAGCGGAGTTTAAACGTTGGATAAAAACGTCTCCAATTTGTCACCTTCGCAAACACGTAAGAGGAAGAAATCAGTCTTTTCAGTTTTATTAAGTTCCATATACATCAATATTTCTTCAGCTGTAATACAAAAAAACGAAAAAGAAATCAAGTCGAAATCTGACAAATTGTTTTTTGTTGTTTTTTTTACAAACAGGGCAGGAACCTTCAAACACATGGTTTCATCCTTCTCAGTCAGTCAGGCGCTACTGCAAAGCGTTTGATTTCCAATAGCTTATTACTGTTACGTTCAGTAGATTACAGGAGTTTAACCAACGTCCAGACGTCCAGCACGCCGTCTTTCATGCCGCTTCAGACGTTTAACGATGAGTGGAAATGGGAGAAGAACGTCGCTCCACTGCGAGAATCTGAATTTAGACACGAAAACTCATGACACGTGATGCTCAGTAGAACTCAGCCGCTGTACGTCAGCTTTTCATCGGACACGACGACCACCAGGATGGCCTGAGGGGTTTTTCCTTTCTTTCTTTTTTTTTGTTTGTTTGTTTTTTACCAAGTAAGAAAAAAATAAAAAGACTGCGATCAAAAATAAAGTACATGGAAATATGAGAGCTCCGTAAGAGTCTTTTCTCCGAGGTAAACTTTCTTCTGAAATGCCTCAGTTGTTCTCGCTCCTCTGATGAAGACGGGGGTCCGAAAAAGAAAACAAAATAAAGGTCCCGTTCGGCCCATTAGGGGGGTTCAGCTCTGCCGGAACGATCCCGTGAAAGCAGCGAGTGCCTCGGATGCAGGTAGTCAGAGGAGCGAATCCCCACAAACGCCGGGCGAGGCGGAGTCCGTCACAGAGTTACAGTTCAGAAAAAGCCATATTCTTGGCAAGTGCATTTTGTTTGCGCAATGTGCGACGCTTTCTAAGAGGCTGAAGAAGACTGAAGCTTGTTGTTATGAGACCTACAGAGAGAGGGGGAGAGTTGAGAAGCCTTCGCATTGAACCGCTGCACAGTGATCAAAACGCATACGGAAGGATGCAAAAGAGAGAGGAGGGGGTCGGCATAGCAACCAGCAGCCATGTTGGTGTCATTAAACCGGGAATGCCTTTCGTTAGCGACTACGAACTGAGGTTACTGTGCGAGGACACGTTAGTATCGTAATAATACTATCTAAAAGGATTCGTTTCACCATTATTTAAAACAGACAGATAACTCTTAACAACAACTGTACATGATAAAAAGTTTATGTACATTCAAGACGACCAACTGAGGCGAGGGGACGCAGCGAACAAACACCCCTCATAAATATCTCTAGAATAAAATAGGCAGTTCTTATATATTCTCAGATCCAAATCCGAAGAACAGAAATAAATACAAGGTTGAAACTAAAATGTGTTTAAAACCCGACTGAACACCACCTCGCTGGCGGGACTGATTGTTCATTGAGGCCAATCATCAGATCTGGAATGAGAGCAAAGCATGTCCCTCGATTACATCATGAACACGTGTCAACATGGCTGCCACTTTATTATCACTGGAAACTGTGATCACAATTGGTTCACTTTGAATTGAATGAAAGCACATTTGGTGTTTGTGTGTGGTTTTTTTCTTAATTTCTTTTGTTTTTGTTTGTTTTGCTGGTTTTGGGAACACAAAGTTTATCACTAGAGACCCCAGCATCCAGTCCAGACTCCAGCTAGACTGGCCCACTTAAGAATCTGACAATCTGTAAGAAAGAAGAAAACAAATGGGATGGCGTAAATCAAAAAGGCATGCAGCAAAGGTGAACAGACACAAGATGATACACGGTACAGATGAAACACGTCGCGCATCACGTCTTGATGTCTGGTGAGTTTTCAGCAGCATCAAGCAAACGTTAACCCTCCGAACCCCGAAACCCAGCAGCTCTGTGACACACCTCAGAGATTCAGCACAGTGAAACGTCTTCCTAGAGCTTGTAAAACTGTTTATTTCCAGTATTGGTAACACCTGGAGGCTTCTGGAATCACCGTGATTACAGTCGTGACTCGATAATCCGACCCTTAACAATCCTAAACCTGCTATCTGACATGTTTTTAGGAAAAACCAACAGAACCCATAAAAACAGCCTTAACATAGCGACAGCCTTGGATTGTGACTCCGACATGACATTTAATGTCACCAATCAGGATGACGGCGTATTATCTGACTGAACAATCCCACAGATTGGCTACGTTCACACTGCAGGACTTGATGCTCAATGAGGATTTCTTTGTGACTTCCTTCACGTTTCCAGTTCAATGCGACTTGTATGTGATCTGCTGTGTGAACTTCATACGAGCCAAAAGTGTCCCGCATGCGCAGAAGAGGACACGACGACGTCACACGCAGCGAGCGTGCTCAGTGTTTATGGAAGTAAACATGGATGGTAACGGTGGAGCGTATCTGCCACTCCCCCGCCGCCACCGATGGAGGAAACAGAAGTGTGAGCGCTAACTAAACTAGCATCAGCAGCCAAGTACTGCCTGTGTGTTCTGGACACTTCCACCCCGTCAGAGCGCTGCCCCGGGGTGGAAGTGGCCGGAATGTGCACAATCGCACACCGGTCAGTTAGGAGTGAAATCCAGCGATGTGTAGTGTTCTAACAATACACTAGTTATTATAACAACTATGAATATGAACAACTAATGAGCCTTCCAGCATCAAGCCCTCCTTGTATCTGGACCTCCGTCTTGACAATCCGACATAAAAGAAGGTTTTACATTTAGTGTCGGATTATCGAGTCACAACTGTAGTTAAAAAGAAATGTTATTTTAAGGTTGTTTTTTTTTTGTTTTTAACTTTCCTCTCCTTGTAGCCACGGCTGCACTTTTTCCACAGGTAAGACGAGTCTCCTACTCGGGGTTCAGAGGGTTAAAAAGAAGTCTAGTCTACGAGTTCAGCGCATTCTACTCATGCTAGTGGCACAGAGAATTAAAACAAAAAAAGTAAATGGCAGCCACAAATGCACAAATTAAAAAAGGAACAAATGAAACCAACAGGACAGAATTTCTGAGTAAGCCGGTGAGGACAGTCGAGGCTGAAGCACGGAGGCGACGAGAGAAACCTTCAGAGTCTGGAGTTGTGAAGGCGCTTGATCTCACCTGCTCGCTTTGAAACCTTTAAGCTTCTGTACAAAGAAGGCTTCGAGCACCTCGGCACACTGAAAGAAGGGCGTATCGTTGGGGTTGTAGTAGCGGCAGTTGTCGAAGATTTTGGTCACGTCTGCCACAAACTCGGTGAGCTTGTGGTAATGTCGCTTTTGCAAACGGGTTTCCATCGTGGAGAAGTCTGAGAGGGGGCAGAGAAATATGTGAAGCACAGAGGATAACGTAGACAAGTTTACTACGTTAAAGAGGAAACACACAGTATGGAGGTATCATTAAGAACTCGATTAAGGAGATAACCATAACCAGTTCCCATCGTCTGGTCTTACCCATTGGCTCCTTGATCACGCGGTAATAATCAGGTGCGTCGTGAGGGTCCACTGGTTCGAGGAACGGCCAGGCCATTTTGTGAGACTGAAACGATTAGAAAGTGAATTTATGAATGAGTACCGAGATGGTGAACTCAGATAATGACCACAGGTACAACAAATCATCTACTGAGGTAAACGTTGGTGATAAATTCAGAGCAAAATTAGAGCTGGCCAAAGGATGCATGATGAGGAGGTTAATACTATGAATATATTGTTAACTGACTCAAGTTGTCAGATGTTGGCTCATTTTAAAGTGAAACTCTTCATTCCAGGTGCGGTCTTGAAAAATGTCCAAGACTTCCAGGACACAGAGCAACCTGGAGCGCTGGATCTCCCTCACGGTTCTTCCTACCCCAACAAGCTCGGACTTTAATGCACTTTAATGTAGTATTTAAACTGAAACCCTATAATTTAAAAAAAAATTGCGTGAAGCTGTTTAAATACCGAATATGCAAAACAAAAAAAGCTGCTTCAAGGTACTTGTTGCTGTGAAAGCACATCCACACGTAGCCACAAAACACCTTAACGAACCCCACTGTGTCAGGGGGAGCACTAACGACTCACATAACGAGGGGGAGGAGCAACAAACCCCCAATTAAAACTCAGGTGTTAATGACTCCTTAATAAGTATCTGGAACTCCCAACTAGTCAGTCAGAGCTGATGAAGCCTCTTGGATGAGAGGTGGAACGTCCTCAAGGAACTCAAGCAGTTGCTACGATTAAAACTGTACATAATGGATATTTGTGTATTATTTTTTTCCCACTTGCTTTTTTGAATTTTCTTATATGATTATTTATTTTGTGTTACTGTGATAAAACAACTTCCCTTGTGGATCATTAAAGTTGATCTAATGAAGCTCAACTGAATGGAATTAGCTTCTAGTTTTCAAAAAGCACTTTGGACACAAGGTCAACAATCCTAGACTAGATCCTAGAAAAAGATCTTCCCTGTTACAAACAATCCAAGAGAATCTGTTTTACCTTTAAAGCGTATGATAGAAAGTTTAGATGCTCTGTTACAGTTAGTATTACTGAACAGGTACACGCAGGTTTCTTACCTGTAACGAACGTAATATTCTTTTCAAGCCCTCGTAGTCTTTGTCAGTGAGCGGCGTGAGGACCGTCATGGCGTCTTCCGTCGACTGACACTGCGGACACACGTACACGTCGATGTGGTTGGCTTCGCTCTGCAGGATGCCCACGCAGCGCCCGTGGTACCAGTTCTGGCAGCGGTCGCAGCCGATGTAGAACCTGAGGGAACGTCGGACACATCCCGGTTAGCACAGCGCGAGTCGGTGAATCAACACACACACAAAATAAATACCACTCTGCATTTCTGAGACTGTAACAGCCAGGGCAGGGTTGCTAACGGTAACACGTGAAGCTGTGTAGCGGGTAAGGAGCCCTACTGTGATTCGTCGTACGGCGTCCGGCAAATGCAGTACAGCTCCTCGCTGCTTCCTCCCTCCTGGCCACGTTTACAGTCGTTACACACAAAGTCCTCCAACTTCTTGGCCTCCTTCTCCGTGATGCCGACACACGCGCCATGAAACCAGTTGGAGCACAGGTCGCACCCGATGTAGAACCTGAGGGAGGAAAAGACGAGTGACCAGCACGTTAATATGTGGACATTTTGCCAAAGCAGCCAGATGAGTGGAGGCGGTGCTCACTTTGACTCGTCGTAGGGCGTTTTGCAGATACAGTACAGTTTGGTGTCCTTCTTGTGATCCTTTGAGGTAGAAGACAGCTTCTTCTTCTTCTTGTGTTTTGATGAGCTGGAATCTCTTTCCTTGTCCCTGTCCCTGTCTCGGTCCTTGTCTCGGTCCCTGTCTCGATGTCTGTCCCGCTCCCGGTCTTTCTCCCGCTCTCGCTCCCGGTCTCGGTCCTTATCTCTGTCTCTGTACCGGTCTCTGTCCTTGTCCCGGTCCCGCTTCTTGTCCTTGTCGTGATGCCTTTCCCTGTCTCTGTTTCTGTCTTTGTCCCGCTCGTCTTCCCTCTTGCGTTTATGGGACGAGGAGGCTGAGGTGACTGTGTGGCTGCTGTGAGAGGAATGTGTGGAGTGGGAAAGATGGGAGGAGTGGGACGAGTGGGAGGCGGCTGCCTTCACGGTCGCCGCGGCAGCCTGGGCGATAGCAGCTCGGGCTTTTTCCTTTTCTCTCTGGAGCCTGGCTATGTCCCGCTTCAGCTCCTCCTGAGGGGGACACATGACATGAATGTATTATATCCTAAAATACCTCTAAATGTGTTGCCTGTTAAAGCTGCAGTAGGCAGAAAACACATCTATGTTTTTTTTGCTCTGCGATTGGCTAAAATTTCTCTTCATGTTCTAGGTTTTAAGTGTGTAACAGAGCTAGGAGGAGGTTCAGAAGTTCCTCTCAGATGATTTATGCTACAATATGCTGAAAGGTTAGTGTGGAAACGTTGACCGATGAAGCCAGAGAATGCTGCCTACCAGCTTTAAATTCTTTAAACTTGATCGTGTGTGAGAAGTCTGAACATGTGCCAACCTGTACTTGCAGCTGCAGCTCCTTGTCCAGCAGCGCTCTCTTCTTCAGGATTTCGGCCTTCAGCTGCTCTTTGTGCTTGTACAGCAGTGCAGTCAGCTTCGTGGCGTTCTGCTTGGAGCGTTTCTGCTCCACCACCTCTTCCTTCTTTCGTTTCTTAGCTGCCTGCTTCTCATCCTTCTCAATCTTGTCGAGGATGAACTTCATCACCTGGTTGCACACAATCATTCTGAGGAGAGAGAACAGCGGTTTCAGTTCGGTTCAGCTGCTGTGGGAGCGACTCAGTACAGTCTTATATCAGAGTACATCAACAGTTACAGTTTAAAGGGTTCAAGGTAAATTATATTCAACATTTCTGTGGTTATTCAGATCCAAACCTCTGGTTCTCCTCCCGCTCAGCAGCAGCCAGAGTCTTCCTCTGTTTCAGCTGCTCTGCCGTCGCGTTCTGCTTCACCACCGCCTGACAATCACAAAAACTTTCTTTAGTATGAGCAATATCCTGACAGTTTATGTATAAATGCTGTCAGACATCAATCACTCAGTTCTTCTTTGAGTCATACCTGCTTCTGGACGCCATCCCCTGGGCTCACAACCTGCAGATTCTGCTCCTTCTGTTCCCTTTTAGCTTCGTGGTGTTTCTTCTTCTTTGGTTGTGGTTGTGGTTGTAGTTGTTGTTGTTGCTGCTGCTGTTGTTGTTGTTGTTGTTGCTGCTGCATCCTCTGAAGCTGCTCCTGGACGCTTGCTGGCGCCTGTATAGTGACCATGTTCTGGATCTGATGGGTTTGAATTTGCCCCCCAGTTTGCTGGATCTGGATGGGCAGCTGCAGTTTGATCTGTTGGGGAACGGCGCCACCCTGCTGCTGCGCCTGCGCCTGGATCTGGGCCTGGATCTGAGCTGCGACGTGGGGCGGCAGGGCGGAGAGCAGCTGGACTGGCTGTTGCAGGCCTGGAACGGTGATGAGTTGATGCCTGATGGGAGACTGGACCTGAAGCTGAGGCTGCGACTGGACTTGAGTTTGGTTCTGAGGTTGGAACTGGACCTGGAGCTTCGCTTGGACTTGAGGCTGGGCTTGGACCTGAAGCTGTTGCGGGACTTGGGTCTGTTGCGGTGACTGCACTTGAAACTGGGATTGGGACTGGACTTGAGCTTGAACCTGTGACTGAATGTGGACCTGGGGTTGCTGTGAGGCCTGAGGTTGAATCTGGTTTTGTTGCTGGAACTGGACCTGAACCTGGGGATGGAGCTGGGTTTGGATCTGGGGCTGCGGCTGAAGCTGTGTTTGGGCCTGAGACTGAACCTGAGGCTGGGACTGAACCTGGAGTTGCGGCTGGACCTGAGGCTGTTGCTGAGCCTGAGGTTGGGTTTGCGGCTGTGTTTGAAAAGAAGCGTGTACCTGCTGGTACTGAGGTTGGACCCGTGGTTGGAGCTGGGCCTGGGGCAAACTTTTGGTTTGGGACTGGAACTGCACCTGAGGTTGAATCTGAGGAAGGGGCTGGACTTGGGCTTGCGGTGGCTGCTGAGCTTGTGGCTGAATTTGTGCTCGAGGCTGAAACTGGACTCTGACTTGAGGGTGGATCTGAGCGTGTGCTTGGGCCTGGAGATGCGCTTGCGCCTGAATGTGAGACATTTGCTGGACTTGACCACAAGGCTGGACCTGAACCTGTGCACAGATTTGGGCTTGGGCTTGGGGCTGAAGCTGAGTGTGGGTTTGGGGCTGGAGCTGAGGCTGTGTGGGTCTCACAGTGGTCACAACGGAGGAGACCGGTAGCCCCGTCATATGAACCTGCACTGCCGAGACTGGAATCTGAGACATCTGCTGCACGGACACAACGGCGGGGTGCTGGACTTGTGCTTGAGACTGAGGGGTCAGAGATGCCTGAGGCAGGGGGGTGACGGGGGAGTGCGTGGAGATGGGTGCAGGGGCGGAGGCGGGTACCGTGGCCAGGGCAGGTGGTTGAGCCGCAGCCTGTTGAGCGGGCTGAACTGGAGTCAGCGCTTGAGATGAGGCTGGAGTCCATCCTTGAGGCTGAGCTGCCCTCTGCTCGATTAGAGCTACAAGAGAAGAACAAGTATTAAACACATTTTTGGAAAGAAAAGCATCGTACACAGACTACAAGAGGACGATGTCTGCATTCCTACCTGGCACTGAAGGTGTTGTGGATGTGGCTGTGACTGGAGTGACAACAGCATTGGCCACACCAGCGTGAAGGGGAACCGGAGCTGTGGCTTGGATCTGAGTTGGAGCTTTGGCTATGGACGGGAGAGCAATGTGGGTGGACACGACGGCTATGACAGGAGCAGAGACGGGTGCAAGAGCGGGGGTTGGAGCTTGGACAGGTGAAGGAAGAGAGGCGGAAACGGGCATCTGGGCCGAGTTAATGTTGGCTGTAGTAGCAGCAGCTTGGTTAACGGTCTTGACTGATACGGGGGACAAAGCAGGGGCATGTGTCTGGGCAGGGGTCGATGTTAAGCCCGTGGTAGGACTAAAGGGGTGTGTCTGGATTTGAGACTGGGAGGCAACAAGCCCTGGGACAGAACCTGCAGTTTGGGCTGAGGGTGGTGTAAGGGTGGAGGATTGAGTTTGGACCTCAGCTTGGTTTTGTGCTGGGGCTGTGACCGAGGTGAAGATCTGTTTCTGAGCCATCGTCTGGCCTGCATTTTGTGTAGCAACTGAGGCTGGTGTGGAAGATAAAAGCTGTGTGGAGGGCTGGGGTGCAACTTGTGGCAAAGCAGACACGGGAGCAGATATCTGCGACAGAGCGGGGACGGACGGCGGGGTAACGGCTGACACTTGTGTTTGCAGTGAGGGCTGGGCTAAAGCTTGTGGGGGAGCGACCGGGGTTTGCAGAGGGACCGAGGCAGGGGCAGGGGCTAAACTTGGCATTTGTGTTGGACCTGCAACGTGTGTTGGGGCAGGCAGAGGAGCCGTCATTTGTGTTTGGGCCAACGATGACGGAGTTGTCTGGACTTGTGCGAGGGGTCTTGCTTGAGTTGGCGTGGACATTTGGGTTTGAGGGGTCTGCGCTGCGGCAGGTTTGGTCGGGGTAGCAGCAGTTGGAACTGAAGTTGAAACGGATGAGGATGGAGGCATCGGAGTGAAGAGGAATCGCTGGACCTGGCCATTGGGCATGGCTGCCTGCATTAGCTGCTGACCAGGGCCAGGGATGACTGTCACACCCTGGGGGATGATTTGCAGCTGCCCCTGGGTCTGGCCTTGACCTTGGATCACCACCGTCAGACCTGGGTTTCCTCCCTGCAGAGGAACAGACAAAAAGACTCTTACTGTTAACTTGTAGTGACACAATCTGTTCTAATGGTATGAACTACTTTAAAGAAAAGACTTCATAAAGAGGCACAAAGACAACAAACACAACACGAGACACTGTGGATGTATGGAGTTTCCACTGACCTGTGCGCCCTGCGTTAGCTGCATGAGCTGTGCCATAGTGAGTTTGACTTGACCCTGCTGTGGTCTTGGAGGCTGAGGGGAAGCTACAGGCGGCTGTCCAGGAGCCGTGCTGGCTGCACAAGGTGATGGTGCAGGACCTCTCTGAGCCGAAGCTGCCTGCACAGGTGTAGAACCGGGTAAAGCTGCCGGCTGAGCGCGGCCCATCGGGGTGGCAGCCTGCTGAACCTGGCCTGGAAGGAAGGAAAGAAGATTTATTATTTCTTGTAAGGCACAGGACCAAAAAGGCTGAGGACATTTATTTTGAGAATAAAAATTACCTTGTTGAGCCAAAGCTGGACTTCTGATCATCGTTGTGCCCACAGAGGTAGATGGAGTAAGTGTTTGGTTCATCGTCATGCCGGGCTGTGTTTGGCCTCCTGCTGCGGCGGCCTACAAAACAGAGCCAAGAGTGAAACCATCAGCAATCATGCTTAGTGTCTGTATTATCTTTAGGTAAAACTGAAAAGTCTTCAGGGAAAGACGGACGACCTGCTGTTGGGTAGTTGAGGCAGAGGTTGTGGCTCTGAGGTTGATCTTGCCAGTCGTGGGATGTAGTGTGCTGTATGTTCTGAGGTTCGCAGGAGGCCCAGAGGGGAAAATGCCCAGGACTTTCTGTTGGACTACACCTGTCGATAAGAATGATTATGTAAGGCAATGCTCGTGTACACGGAGAGAGATACAGGTCAAGGATGTACAGAAGCAGCAAAACATGCACTGTGTGTGTGTCGTTGGAAAAAATCTTGCATGGTGTTAAAAAAACAAAAAACAAGATTGAACTATCTGCCTCACTCAGTTGAAGGGAAAAAACAGAACCTGCTGCACACATCAGTAACAAGAAACAAGATCAGATTTTGGCCGGAGAAAGTTTTTAAATCTAATGTGAGAAAAAAAAAAAACAATAAAAAGGGAAAAAAAAGACACTGGTGGCATCATTCATGCTCAGTGTAAATACTCCATCACTGCTGCCTCTCACACGACACTCTTCCATCCATTTTGGCCAACGTGAGCCAAAAACCAGCAGAAATGGATGACACTCGTGCTCCCTACCTCCTTGAGTAGTGGGCATGTTGAGCGTGACAATCTTGCTGTTAGCGGGAAGGGGCAGTTTGGCGGTGAGGACTTGGCCAGCCACAGTCACTGGGCTGCCAGCGATCTGGAAGGTTTGCTCTGTGGTGGTGATGCTGCTAGCCACAGTGACCACCGAGCCAGCGGAGGCTGCAAGACACACCATGCCACCTGCAGTCACGTGTACCCACAAGGGCCACCACAACAGCCAGTCTACGGCTGTGGTGTCCACTGTCCGCTTCCAGTCAACAAGGGGGCTGATGCTCTTACAATTTGCTAATAAAACGTTTTAAATGCTGATGATACACGGCTTTATGTGTATTTCTGTTGGACTTCAGAATTCTGAATTTTCACGGGATTCAAAGTGGACACCACGAGCCGCAAAGTCATTTTGGCAAGCCATTTATATTCACCAATGTGGAAAACGGACACAAAAAAAACTCAAAAAGTTGTGGAAAGTCATGCTGATGATTCACTTTTTATACGGCTGTGAAATGATACAAAAAAAAGAAAAGAAAAAAGAAAAAGAAAATGGTAAAAAGGGACGAGGTCCTTTGTTTGTCCTCCTGCCTGATGATGATGATGATGGATGGAAAGGAACATGAATGCAGACCACTCCCTGTCCTCCACCTGCTCACCTGAGCTGTTGTTGTTGTTCTGACCCTGCTTGACCCAGGAAGCGAAAGATTGGTGGAAGTTCTTGTCTTGCTGGAACGAAACTGGAGAGCCCAGTTTGGTGGCCAGGACCATCTTGGTTCCAGGTGTGACTTGACCGATCCTCTGGCCCGTGGACACTGGGGTGCTGGGGATGCTGGCTGAGGTGGTGGTTGTGGAAGCAGTGGCAGGAGTACCAGGTCTCTGCTGTTCAAGACGTTTCTAAAACGAAGATGTCAGAATGTTTAAGGTATAAAGAGAGCTGGCTGACCTCCAAGCCGTGCTCTGCTGAGAACACCTGTGTGGGTGAAAGGTGCTGTGTTCCCACCTGCTGGGCAGCCAGTCTGGCCTGTTTCAGCTGATTCTCCAGATGGGCCTTGACTTCCTCCGCCGTCTTCAGAGTCGTCCCAGTCTTGGAGGGATCTACACCCTGTGACTTCTCTCTCTCCAATCTGCAACACCAAAGAAAAACATGCAAATTATTTCTCCTAAAACTTCCCAAAACACTCATGCGGAGAGGTGGTTTTGCTGTGCTTCTTACCTCTCTGCAAAGGCTCGGATCTCCCACAGCTCCAGGTCCTCTTCAGCTACCCACGTCTCCACAGCGATCGGCCCCGTCAGCTTGGCTGGTTCCTGCTTCTTGGGCCTCAGGGCGCTTGAGCGAAGGCCTTTCCTTTGTGGCGTCGGGGTTTCTGCTCATTGAAAGTAAGACAGTAACCATTAAGTATGCACATAAAATGTTGACAAAACTCGACAACCACTCTGAGTGTTAATCTCAACTTTGGTTTTCCACCACTAAAGCAACACAATCAACTGAGATACTGACGTTTAAAGAGTCTGCTCATTCATAGAAAACAGCCAATGTAGTTCAAACCCTGTGGCTTCAGCTTGGGTAGATCTGACATTAGAACACCTCAGTTAGAACATCTGAGCTGCTGCACTGCACTGGCTCATGATAAATGCTGCCGATTTCAATATTGAACAAAGTAACAGTGACGATCATTTTGGACATAATCGTGCAGCACTAATCATGGTCATTCTTCAACTGTGCAATTGCATTTTTTCTTTTTTTAAATTCTACAATATTTCTGAAGAAACATGTGCTTTACCTTTGGGAGTGTCTCGGTTTCCAAGGGGACAGATGATCTTCCTGATGCAGTACTCTGAACGGATGCCGTAGGGCCCCACGTCTCGTCTTTTTATAATCTCTGTCGTGGTGATATCCGTGTCCGTGGTTTCTTTGGTGGGAATTAAAACACAATGCTTCAGTTATTTAGAATGGCTTTTCCCTACTTTCCCATTTGAATAGATATGCAAACTAACACTGAGTGTCCGTTTTCTTTTCTAAGCGCCCGCTTCTGCTTTGAATTGTTCTGAGTGAGGAAAGAACATAAGCTGCCACATGTAGCCACCTAGCAAAAAGTGCTGCACCCATGTTTTCTTCTATTTGAAAACTACTTTATAGAAAGTCCCTGGTGTCGTCACTGTTGCTCATTTTCAGCAACCAGTCATGTGGGTGGGACTCGTCACCCTGTTAACCAAGAAAATTGTCTAGAAGGTTGTTCTGTCTATCCTGAGCTGTATGATTTGTCAGACAGAAGCACAAAGAGGGTTGCAGTCAAGAAGTGTAGTCCCTTTAGAATGAGATGAACGCTACATGAACACATGCTCTGACATGCTAAGATTCCTCAAAGGCCCAAAGACAAGATGCCAAAAGAAGTGGAACACAAAAGACGGAGGATGTTCTCACCTTTCCGTGTGGTGCCGACAGCAGCAGAGGGTTTCACAGCCATGTCGTCCCACCGGAGGCAGGCCCACAGCAGCCTCAGCATCAAGCTAACACCTGCCAGCGACCTCACAGTTTGGAGACGGTATCTGAACAATGACAAGACACCAGTGAGTCATTTCCACCTCCTGAGGGCTGAACTACGAGGCGAGATTAGGTGGTTAGCGAGCTATGTTGAGGTTATGTTCAGAGTTCTGGATTTAAATCGGCTAGAAGAAGCGTCTCCCTTCAACCAAACCGATTCCTGATGATTCTCTATGAGTGATGCACATTCTCAGCTGAGGGAATACGTTACATCTGCAAACCAGTTGATCTGTACATTACTTATTCCACCGAATGAAGCTGTGCAGGGTACGTCTTGCAAGATATATGCATGGAACCCGACATGTATTCACAGGTGATGCAGAAATCACATAAATATGATATATATATTATATTTGGTCCTGATTTGCTGTAAAGTCTGTTTTCACTGCAGCTTATAGAACATAGATTCAGAATGGATTATTCTACTGGTATTTATTACAGAGATCACTCAATCAGTAGCATTAGTTTCACTTTGATTAGGCCAAAAGATAAAGTGATATCCTGCATTACGTCAGACCAAACTGCACTGCAATACAATATGTTTAAATATATTAAGTTTGAAGTTTCTAAGCTCTAATGTGCAGCTGTCATGTTAGAGACAAGCGGCTGCATTGGTCGGTAAAATAAATACATCACATTACTCCATTTTGTGCAGAAGAGGAGTCACGCCTTCTCTCAAGTTGACAAAGAAGGTTGATAACCACCTTCGTTATCTCTGACTGAGGCTCTAGTTTTTGTCACTGACTCAAAGAAAGTCTGGCTGTGTCACACTTTGCTTGCTTACATACACACTCTAATCCTGGTAAAACAATACTGTGCTCATGAGAGGAAAAACGTCTTATTATTGCCGTGTAAAAACAACGTGGACAAAAACAAAACAGCAGCCAACAAACAAAAACACCCCAGCCCATTCATTAGTGTCCATTATTCAAAAGAAGGTCTCTAGAATACAAATGCCAGGTTTAACCCTGCAAGTGTCTGAATCTGTCACTGACCTCCACGTGATCCCAAAGGTGGGCCGAGGCGACGGGTACGGCCAAATATCCAGGGCAGGCTTGGCATTATAGTTGAAGATGGGCACTTCCCGGATGCCGGCCTTCCTCGCCATCCTCTTCAGGTCGTCGTTTGGCAGGACGAAGATGCTCTTCTTGCTGCTCTTGGTAACAAACTTGCGGTAGGAAGGCAAAGCTGTGCCCGAGCGGGCCTTCTTGGACTTGGAGAACCTGAGAAGGCTGACGCGGTCCCTGGTGGAATACTCTTTACTAATCGTCATGGCGCTGCTCGACGTGGAACCAGAGGAGCTCGTTTTGGCGTCGGCGGTGGGAACTTTAGTCTTCGGGGATGCGAGCGCTCCGGAGCTGGGCTGGGAGGTGCTGACGGAGGAAGCGCTACTTACTGCTTGAGACGTCACATTAGGCCGACTAATGGTGCTGGAGGCGCCAGCTGTGAGGGCGTTTTGAGACTCTGTGGTGGCGATACTAGAGGTGATGGAAGTCTTTAAACCTTCACTATTAGTGCAATTGTCTGTACTGTTACTGTTCTGGCAAGAAGAGCTTGAGGATTGAAGCTTCGCAGGCACGGGCCCCTCACCGTCCATGGCCACGTCCTCACTCTTACTGAGAGCGTCTTCTTTCTCTCCGACGTGATTCTCTAATTTAGGGACTTTCAGGGGAGGCGGGTGGCATGTGTTGGGCACGTCATTCTGTGACACGTTTCCATTCATCAGAGCCTTGACAGGCTCTTTAGTGTCACCTTGGACTTGACTGGCCGGGTCAGAGCTGCTGTTCCGGTCCGTCGGGGAGGCGACCAGAGTTTTTCCGTTCACCTGCAGCGGACTGCTCTTGCTGTCGGTCACCTCCATGCTCTCCGTGTCGCTCTGTCCGCTGCCCTGCTCCATGTCTTCATACGAACGTTTTTTAACATTCTCTCCCACTCGAGCCACCTCTAGCTTCTGTTTTTCGCTGTTTTCCACCGTCTCTGATTTACAGTTGTTTCTACTGTTGAGTTCAGTGTTTGCTAAAGGTCCTCCGTTCACTTCCTTATGGGCGCAGGCCTCCCCGCCGTTGCCATGCACAGCGTTTAGCTCCGTCTGGTTGCTATGGCTGGGTACGGTGATGTCTGATTTGACATCCAAGCTGTCCGTGTTTGCCCCAGTGTGTTCCTGCTCAAAGTCAAGCTTTTTAACAACGTGATCTTTCAGTTGGAGGCTCTCCTCCTTCTCCTCTACTTTAACACACGGGGTCCCAGCAGGCTGCGGTTTGATTGATGCAGATCCTTCAATCTTAACCCCAGAGGCGGGCTTCGTGGCAACCGTTTTGGACAGGAGGGCTGCCTGTCTCATCCGTTCCAGTCTCTGCTTCTCCTCCAAGGTGAACTGTTTCACCCGTCGCTCCAAGAGCCCGTCCAGTTTGGACGGCTTCACCTTCTTCTTGTAAGCTGTTCTCAGCTGAAAGCCCTCGCTGACATTCACAACGTCGTAGAAGATCTTCGACGCTGCGGTCTCGTCCTTTTTGGGCTGTTCAGGTATCTGGGCTGATTCTTCCTCTGCAGGTTGAACAGCAGGTGAGGGAGGGTCGGTGTTCTCAACTTTATCTGTGACAAAGAATCACAGAGGTCAGTGGATGATTTAAACAGTTGTTCACAAATAGAATCAAGGAAAATCCACAGATTAAGGAGAGGACATTTAATTTCAAACATTTACCTTTGTTGTCAGTTGAAACAGCAGCTTCGAGGGAGGAGTCCACCTCCGAGTGTTCGTCTTCTCTCTTCTCTTCTTCTACATTTTTTTCCTGCTGCTTCTCCTCTTCTGCAGGTTTTTCCTCCTCTTCAGAGGTCTGAGGTTTGCCGTCGTCCTCTAATGAAGTGCTCTGAGACGCCACAGTAACCGAGGCTTGTTTCTCGTCCTCATGTGCTGCGTTTTGAACAGTCTGCTTATCCATCTCCATCAACTTCTTCTGCTTCTTTGTGCAAGCTGTTGCATGTTCCTTTTTCAATTTAGCTGCAATGAAGACAAAAAAATAAAAAATCATTATGAAAGCAGAGTGTCAGCAGCAAGAAGAATAAATTCACAAAAATAAAACGAAGCTCCGCTGGGAAATGACTTGAGTTCTGGTCTTACCCTCCAGTTCTTTGCGGTAGTTCACGTTTGTGTTCCCGGGTAGCTTCGGAACAAACCGTGGCACTCGGGTTTTACTGACCCAGCTCCAACCACCGTAACCCGTCACCCTGTACTCCTCCCCCTTCTGCTTCCACACCTGCATTTACAAACACACGAGTAGAAAATAATGACAAAGTACCACAATCATTAAAGAGAACAATTACACACATTCAAACTGAGGAACTACATCTTTGACTGTAAAGCAGCCTGAACAACAACATCAGCACTTCACCACTACACACTTCTTTAGCCTTTCAGCGCACCACATCACCAGAGCACCGACCGACTCTTTCTGAGAGTCTCTGATGTCAACCAGAGGAACTGGAACCCCAGGAGCCACATGAAGGGATTGTGCAAAAACTCAACTGATTTAAAACAATAAAATTAAGATTTCTAGTACAGGTTGCAATTAAGAGTGCAAGAAAATTGGTTTAAAACAGAGAAATATAACAGAAAATTAAAAGTAATGACTGACAACCTAAACCAGGATGAAAACATACTCTAGCAATTAGGAATGCACCTTTTCAGCCCCAGTACTAATTTTTTAATACGACTGCTACAAGTCCTGATCTGACACCAGCGTAAATGCAATTTTATTTGTATAGCGCATATTTACAACAACAAGTCATCTGTTAGCGCAAAACAAAGGCAGTTACACCCAACAATCCAAAACATTTGGATTCCCTATAAGCTTCAGCAGTCCGCAACAGCGGGAAGGAACCGAAAACCCCCACAGGGGAAAAACAACCTCCGACAGAACCAGGCTCAGGGAGGGACGGCCATCTGCCTCGACCGGTTGGGTGGGTGTGGGATGAATTATACAATTTAGTGTACAGTTAAACAAGAAGTTATTGTCCTTTTGTTCCTCCATTTCAAATGGACCAATGACATAAATCATGAAGCTGTATTCCTCACAAGACAGGAAATCACCTTTATGAGTACAGCAACATCAGGCTAAGCTTGAAAACTGCCTTCCTGCTTTGGGAACTAAAGCTTAACAAAGAAATACGCATAAAAAAATGGACTGAACTGTTATTTATTATCGAAAGTATAACCGTGCACTTGCAGGAGACGGTGAGGTGTACAACTCATGTCCAACCAGTGTACAAGTACGACTAAACTCAAAAACTACGGTAGGCGTACGTCAGCGCTCCAGGTATCTGTTGTGAAGCTCATCGCAGACACATCTTTTAACTCTTCTGATAAGCGTTGGCACACTTTCTTGTAGAGTTCAGAAGCGGATAACAGTCCCAGAAAAACATTTGCGTAACATGTAAGTAACATGCCGTCGGAACATGAGTGGCGATGTTGAAGTTACAGAGTGGTGGGAGAACTTCTAAAAAAGCTTGAACAAAATGTGGGAACTGCCGGTTTAGATCAGTATGTACGGCATAAAGCCTCCCCGGCAACACGCTGAGCTGAATTACAGATGAAGGACGCCGATGCTTTACCTGGTGTTTGATGGGGATGGTGTACTTCACCCAAGTGGCCTGCTGCAGCGTCTCCTCGTCCTCCAGCTTTTTCTCTCGCTTTTTCACCTTCTCCTTCTCTTCACGCTCCATGGAGGTCATGCGATGTAGCCTGAAGCAAAAAAAAAAAAGAAACAAAACACCATGCAGCATTCAGCCGAGATGAAAATGAAATGAGGAGTCCTGCTTGTGTACTTCAAACAGCTGAAGGAAATTACTAGAGGTCATAAAGAGGAACTGGTTCCTGTTTAGTCCTCCAGAGAGCACGATAAGTGAGTTATACAATAGTGTTCATGTAGAAAACACACAGTTGCAGCCAGTTTTGTTCTTCCTTTACCTCGTGTGTCCGAGAGAATCCTTCCATACCGGCAGCATAACCACGGGTTTGATGGCACACTCCAGTATAGCCAAGGCCAGAGCAAACTCCCTGGCCTTGCTGCACATCTGCACTGCTTTGTTCCAATTGGTCCTACAAAAACAAAACACAAACTGTATGAGCCGCAGTGTTTCTCCCATTATTTCTGAAGGAAACTCGTGACATTCACATCCAAATATAATGTGCTAACTGACAAACAGACAGGTGTTGCAGAGTAAGACATGCACATTGTTGGAAGTCTCTCTGAGGCGTACCTGTGTGATGCCCAGTTGGGATGCATAAACGGTCCAGGGACGTTAGTTTCCAGCTGGATGATAGTAAGACGCAGGGTGGAGACGGTCAAACTTCTTGAACCGTAGATGGAGCCGTTCCACTTGAACTCTGACGCCGTGGTCAGGCTGAACTTGTGGGAAAGGTGGCGTCTCTTGTCGTGGTCCTCTCGGTGCTGATGCTTGTTCAGCGCCAGGACGTTGGTGCTGTACTGGTTGTGGTAGACCCTGTATTTACCCTCCTGACCCAGTTTGAACAAGTTGTTCAGATTCACCGCCAGGTCCCTTTTGAAGAAGCTGAGACGCGAAGCTTCGCCGTCGGAGCAAACGGGAGACGACTGGAACATGAGAGGAGGCAAAAACTGCAGCTTTAATAAACACAGATCTAGACATTTGTCGTGCTGCTACAATAAAAGGCAAGCATGGGCGATGTTTCTGCTAAATGTTTTTTGCTTCATCAACGCTGGTATAATGTGTGTGCATGGGTAGAAATAAGCCTGCTCAGTGCAGTCTGTCTTTATAGGAACTTTGCATAAATAAATACAAGATAGGAGGTGCTATGGACGTCATGCAGTCATCACTGTTCTTTACATTTCAACAGGCTTCAGTCAAACAAAAGTAAAACCATACCTCTTTGCTGCCTCCTGGCATTTGGTTATTTGATTCCCGTCCTGCAGCTTTCTCGTTCTTGAGCCGGTCATTATACTCCTCTGTCATTCAGAAAGCAAAAGTGTTGGTCTACTGATAGCACACCAAAGACAGGCGTAGTGTTTCAGTTTATGAGCGCTAACAAGCCCCAGTAGTGATTACCTGTCCCATCCTGGCTGGTGAAAGAGGACTGGGAGGATCTATCAGCCAAGTCGGGCGGGTCCGGTTTCTTGAGGCCTCCAGATGCAGAAACCTGGCTGCTGCCGCCGCTCGACTCTGGTTGAGATGACGACTGCTGCTGCTGCTGCTGCTGCTGCTGTGGTTGTTGATCTTGGGTTGCTGCCTGCGAGTCATCAGGGTGGACGACTTCACTGCTAGACTCCGCTTTCAAATCCTCATCTGGAAGAACAGAGTCAGAAAGACTGAGTACAGGAAACAGTAAAACAAGTATCAGAGGTAGCTGGAGTGAAACTAAAAGTCGTTACTACATGCAACTAAAAAAAAAAAAAAAGAATAGACAGCTACACACAACACTAATAACAAAATATCACAAAATTCTCAGTATAGCTTATCTTTGATGGCAAAAGGTGTAAAATCTTGGTATTATCATCATCAAACTGTTATTTTAAAAATAAGTGAATGATTCTTTATCAATCCAGTTATAAACCCAAACCCATGTTGGAGAGGAACACCGACCCACACCCAAAACAAGCTGCACACCTGCTGCAAAGCCAAATTAAAGCACCAGCTCTGCCTTTGAACTGTAACGGGAGAGAGCCTCGCATGTATATGCAGCTCTTTGTCGATGAGGTAGCAGGTGGAGCTTCCAGGCAGAGAGCCTTTTGTCTGAGCAACAGGAACCCACCCAAATGCCTATAAATTGGAATGAGAATAAGGAGCTGCTTGTGACAGACGTGGCGTGGCGTTCGCTGCCAGGAACGCCGTCGAGCACGGTGCCAAAAACGTGCTTTTCAAGACCATGAGCGCAGGAGGACAATATAGAGCACAGGACAAGCAATGAATGCATCGGAAATAAACGGAAGATTTTGCTGCTGAACTGCAGCAGCTTGAGGTGAGAGCAGGGCAGAATGGGTGGCAGAAAATGACGTGCAACAGCTTAAGGTCTCTGTGCATCAATTACATAAAAGGAGAAAACATCCACTTACTATTTAATGAGATGTTTACTGAAGATAATGAAGAGACACTCTGACAGGGAAGGATGAGGGTAATTACCCTCCCCTCCAGTGTTACAAGAGAGCTTGAATGTTGGAGCTACTTAAAGAAAGGAGGAGCGTTCAAAGGCCGGAGCAAAGAGCGCCTTCTGTGAGATGTTATTTGTGTCCAGGTACAAGCGTAGAGAGCCACAATGTCTTCTTTCACGGTGCGTGGAGGCCGATAGAATTCACAGAAGAATTCTCCGTTAGGGAACGTGCACATGTTCTATTGACCGGCAGCCAATACAACAGACACAAAGTGTGGAAACAGGGAGCAACAACACAGTGTTTGTGACTAGCATAGCAACACACGACGCTGATGGCCCGAGGGAGCAGCCACGCTGATCTGACAGAGTTTTGGAGAGACATCTAAATCTTGTGGACACAGCAAAGGTAGAGGGAAAAATACACTTCAAAGACACGGGACACCAGCAATCATCCCTGTACTATTCCAGGTTTGCCAGCCTTGATCCAAAAACAAAGTTTGAATTGTGCACTCAACTCCGATTAGCAAAAAACTATGATAAATCTGTCCCTCAAAATATTTCCTTAGAGGACATGTAGTTTTCAGTTGATGAAAAATACACTGTTGGATGCACTTTACCACAAAATTGGCTGTTAAATAACGACCGTACCAGCACACATGCCTGGGTACAGTATGGTATCAATCACATGCTAACGAGTAGCTGTCTTTGCATACCCTGGTTTTGCAGTTTTGTAAAGATCAACAGTGACTCGACACATTTTTTTGAGCTTAAAAACTGTGGCCAGACAATTTACCGATGGTCACTAAATGCCTCATATGTGGCTACGGTACATG
>NW_007578141.1:359914-369170 GCF_000690725.1 Stegastes partitus | reverse complement strand
TCTGGAACACGGCAACAGCTGATCGTTCCACGTGTCAGTCAGGAAGAGGCCGACTGATCCAGTGAAGAAGAAAAGCACCACTTTCAGGAAGCACAGAAGCTATACAAGCTGGCTGGAAGGGCACAATGACAGTCTAATGGTCACAATGCACTCGCACAAAAGCAACCGCGTGATATTCGGACTCGCACAGGCTGAAGAAAATAGCTACAGTCTGGATCCTTGTGTGCAAAATAGAAAAACAGATCAGCGACGTCACCCACTTACAGCCAACAAAGCAAACGACCAGAGCGGTATGGTTAGCAGCAAACAGCCGAGACAAGCAGACAGATGAAGATGGATGCGCAGCCCAGCAGCGAGGGATAAAGTGGAGGATGATAACTGGACTGCAGACCAAACGCGAGTCAATCTGCGACTCCGAGTACCTGTCCGTTCCTGCTTTGTCGCCGGAGGGGTCTCACAGCTCTCCTGGTTCCCAGAACGAGCAGGTTGGGCCTCCTTGTTCAATTCAAGGGATTCTGTTTTAGGCTCGGCTGCGTCCTGGGCGGCAGAGCTGGCGTTAGGATGTGACACGCAGCTGTCTTCTGCAGCAGGGGGAACGGTCGCTGCTGTGGTATGACATACATACACAGGGCGAACAGCACCAGCTGAGTCAGAACAGTTTCACTACAAGAAGGGCGGTTTGCACATGTGGGAAAACTGCACCTGCTGCTACAACCACCACTGGTTCCTCTGTTTACGGGCATTAAACAGCCAGCTACAGCAGGGTGGCAAACACAATGCCCTATATTAACCTTTAAACCATTTTTACCTTGTGAACTAGCGTCTTCCGTTGGCTCGGCATCTTTGTGCTCCCCATTGTCGAGCTGCGACGTGAGCTGAGCGGCGTCCTCGGCCGTGTTTACAGAGCCACCTTCTGCTTCCTCCGTTCGCCTCTTGGCGTCCTGCCTCACCTTCATACGCTCCATGATCACATCTGCAAACAAAGGAAGCGTTCATTTTTAAACAAACAATAAAAGAAGCAACAATCATATCTGTGCAACAGCTTAATAGACTTGGTATTTGAAGATAACATTTAAGTAAATGGAAAGTCAGCGGGAAGACAATGAACCCGAGACCATAAATGTACACTTAAGCCGGCAACAAGTGAATAAAAACCATGAACGCAGCGCTGAGTTATAAATATGATGCATAAATACAGTATATAGTTTATTAGTTATGGAGATACAAAGGCTGGAATCACATTTAATCATCTCTTTGTGGTCCAGAATGGTGTTTTTTCTAATCTATTGCGAATAGTTTTGTATTGTTAAAAGGAAAACACAAGATTTTTGGAGTAATTCATTCTCTGTCGATTGGTAAAGTGTCTCTGTTTGATCGTCTCTGTTTGATTGACAGCTGCTAACTGTCAGCGGTACACAGGAGGGAATTAGAAATACAGTAAACACACTTCAGTGCCTCACGTCAGCAGCAGGCGACGTGTTAACGGTGCTGCAGAGCAAGAAGAAGCACCTCAACCAAACCGAAGCGAATACTTCTACATGCAGTGAAACCTTGTTTATGTGTCTCATCTGAATTAATGCAAAAATTGAAGCTGCCAACAAAATTCCAAAAACATTAAAGCTCGAAGGTCTTTTACATATAAATGAACATCTGTCACATTCAAGCCAAACAAAATGAATAAATAAATCTTGTTGTATTTTGCAGTAAACCGGAGTTTGAAACCTGGTGTTTTACGTCGGCCCGTGCTGATTGGTTTGGTGAATAAAGGGATGGAGACAGAGTAGGATACAACAACCAGACTATGGTGGAGCCGAAAACAAAGGAAGCATCCGAGAAAAGTTTCTGATGCTCCAGATAAAAACGAAACTTCAGAGGAAGGATTACAGCCTAAAAAAAGAGAGCAACTGACAGAGAGGCTGATTGCTCCTCGATGGCGGACAATAAAGTTCCACACCACAGGTTTAAGTAAAAACAAATCCATCCATCCATTATCTCTACACCTTAATCCTCACTAGGGTCATGGGGGGCTGGAGTCTATCCCAGCTGACTCAGGGTGAAGGCAGGTTCACCTGGACAGGTAACCAGTCTATCACAGGGCTACACTTAGAGACAGACAACCAAGCACACTCACATTCACACCTACGGACAATTTACAATCACCAATTAACCTCAGCATGTTTGTGGACTGTGGGAGGAAGCCGGAGAACCCGGAGAGAACCCACGCTGCACGGGGAGAACATGGAGACTCCACGCAGAAAGATCCCGGGTGTCCTCACCGGGACGCGAACCGGCGACCTTCTAGCTGCGAGGCAACGATGCTAACCACAAACAAATCCTTGCATTCAAAAAGCCTAAAGTGACTAAACTGTGGGCGCCCCGGTAGCCCAACCAGATAAGACGGCGACCCACGAACAGGGGCTAGAGTCCCCGACACAGTGGTCACAGTTCAAGTCCTTCCCCCACTCTTCTCCCCACATTTCTCTGTTTCTCTTCACTATCATGTCCATTAAAGGTGAAAAAACCCAGAAAAAACAAGTGACTAAACTCAGCTCTCTGAAAAATATGTAAAACAAGCATCCTGACGAGGCACCACAACAGGTCCCTCTGATGAAGTGCTTTTCGGTTTCATTGGCCTGAAATAGTTTGATGTTTTCACACACCAGCGTTCTGATGATCATATTCGGCACAAACTGTCATTTCTAAGTCCCGAGTCCTTCCCGACACACCCAGAATCAAAGCCAGGGCTTTCCAGAATCTCCACAGAACCATGTTTCACAAACATAATTTTCACTGGGACAGAAACAATCCTCGCTCGGTCAACTGATGAGAAGCAAGGTGCAGCTGCAGCAGCTTCACACAGAACATATCTTCTTCCATTTCAGGCTACAGAAGACGCATTCAAACTTCTAGCTTTTGACAAAATGCCCGAGGCACGTCCCCAACAAAACACTGTACCTCGCTGTCTTTCTGAGAACTGGAATCAGGCAGTTATGGTGACACACACACACACACACACACACACACATGCACACACACAGGGAAAGTGTTAGAAAAGCAGACAGATATGGCAGCCTGTCAAACAGAAACGGAAACTGCTGGCTAAGTAATCAAAAGCGCTCTAACCACTCCGACTCCTTGGAGGAAGACAGAGGGGGGAAAAAACAGTTGCTTGTTGTCTGAGAGAATGTGAGGCAGGAAAGAAAAGGCAGCACCCAACTGTCTATCTATGCAAAGCAACGCCGCCTGAGGGGAAGAACGGTGTTATCTGAAGCTTAGATAGACTCTTTCAGAATGTAACCCTGCAGGACACAAACACACACGCAGAGACGCAAACATGCACTTCACAGCCGGAGTCACGCATGCGCTGATCATTAACTGTCAAATCAATGATTCCCTCGTGTCACCTTCACAAGAACATCAGCACCTACTTACAATAACCCTCTGAACCACGACAAGATTACAGCAGCGAGGTTAGAAACTTCCTCTATGTTGGTGTCAAAGAGGTAACGTAAACCAGATCCGTACCGTTGACAGCAGTGAGGTAGGCTTTATTGTTTCCGCGGGCTTTGTTGGTGAGGTCCTCTGTGATGTCCATGTGAGCTCGCACCTCCTCCTTCATCTCCTCCAGGGTTACGCAGAGGTCCATCTCCCAGTACTCCTTATCCAGGCTGTCAATGAGCTCCTGCAGCTGCGCCTTGGTGCTGTAGTACCAGATCTTCTTCTTCTCGTGCTCCCCGTCCTCCTCGCTGGAGAGTAACGAAAGGATTGGTGGTTAGAAGTCAGACTCATGGCACAAGGCATCAAGTAAAACAACATCACTGGGGTCTAAATTGTAGATTTCTGTGAGTTTTAACTTCTGCTATAGGAGCATTACCAGCTTCTCTTTTGGTTGGAGTCAACTACCTCTGTTGAGATGCCTGGACAGGGAGAGGTCTTTACAAGTAAGCTCGAATACCAGAATTCAGCCGGCGAAGGAAGCTGACACACAGATGCTAGCTATTTGTGAAGGAATAAAGATGATGAGGTTTGAGATAAAGCTCTCAAGGACAGGACAGGTATATCTGTGACTCCAGCAGACTGCTCATCTGCTCATTACTATTCTCTTGGTGCAAGACAGTTCAGCTCAGGTATTGAGTTCCTGTTTTCCCCCCCAGATGACAAAAGATTAAAAGGCTCTGCCAGACATTAAGATGAGGTCCATCTTCAGTTTGTAAAGGCTACATAAAGGGGGGTGAGGAGGCATTGTGCAAAAACAGAACTGCCAATAAACATAAAGGGCCTTGATTGCAGATCTCTTCTATCATTTCGAGACAAACCAATGACTGAATTCGTAGGAGCTTGTTGCATTTCGCCCACCGATTGATTTTCTCGACAACTTTTGGTTTCACTTTCCAGCAAATTTGGGACGGAACAGCACCACACAGCGTAGACACAGGTCCAGTAATGTGAGACCATGTGTTAAGTAAACTACGGTCAACCTGCTCCCATTGTGTTTGCATGTGTTTTTTCTTCCATTTGGCCGTCGCTGAGGCCTGTAGGGTGAATGTACATTTGGTGTTACGACAGATTATGTCGTTTCATAAGGCTCGCTGAATGTGAACAGAGGTCATGAGTAACAAGCGGCTACATTTTCACTCCACTACAGCGACGTGCGCGACATGAACGCTTAAGCTCAGCACCTCGGCTCTGACGGTGTCTCCCAGTGCACTGATGCATGTAATTGGTATTAAATATATGATTCATACTGCGCCGTGTAAGCTGTGTTTATACCAGCAAATCTAATTGAATTCGTTTAACTGAAGACTCCCTGTTGGCCCGGCGATACGACTGAACTCCATACGACTATATTAATGAGAACGATTGTGAAATGCTGCAATACTGCAAATGTATGCAGGAGCACAATTAATCAATCTGATGTTCAGTGCATTTAAGCGTGTTCCAGCGTTATGCAATATATTTCTATGAACGCTTTCCACATGTTAAGCAAACGCCTTAATAATCAATTAAGTTCAGTGTAATGACACTTTCCTGGGAAACATTTGCTGCCATAACTATGTGAAATAACACAATGTGACTCCACTGACCGCTGAGTTATTGTTTTAGATCAACTTGTGTGTTGAGAAGTTATGTGATGTAATATGAGGACTTGTACCGTCTGCAAGTTTTATTTGGCGCCATCAGATTTGAAACAGACTTTTGTGATGCATTTTAAACCTCGAAAAATGAAAATAATCGCTTGCTTCTTGCTGTTGTAGTTGAACGCACGTGTAGTGTAATATTGTAGAGGAAAAATAGGAGGTTGGCACCGAATTACAGGTAATTCTAGTTCAACACAAGGCACTGAGAGTCCAAACTTACACAATAATCCTTCTGTTAAGGAACCAGTATTTCCTCTGGTGGCGGTCATATCCAATGGGCTCCTGGCGGATGTAGGGCCTGTTTTTCTGCGCCTCAGTCACACAGTCTGTGACACCGGGCACCTTGTGCGCAACGCAAATCTCACACTGCCACTCGTCCTCTGGAACCTCCTCGAGTGGTGGTTTCACACACTCCAGGTGGTAAACGGCTGTGCAGGTCTCACAGCACAGCAGGTCGCCCAGGCGGTGGCACACCCGGCAGTGGTCGTCGTACTGCATGCTGCCGTCGGACATGAGCTCCTCGCGGGCGATGTTGGTGGTGAGAAACTGGTCCACTAAGAACTGCAGCACCTTGATCTTGCTTTCAAGGGGACCGTAGGGATAATCATCCACCTCCTGGTGTGGCAGAACATGATGGTACTCCCGGTCGCTCTCGCAGTATGCCCTTAACACCTCCGGCCATGTCATACCATCAATAAAGTACAGAGTGGAGTTGACACTGTCCTTGAGGTCGGCAGGGCCAAAGGTAGTGTTTGAGGAATCCTCTTCACGGAGGATGGCCTTCAACAGGGAAATATGGGTCTCTGCTATTAAAGTGCACTGCTCCTGGCCTACCAGCGCTGCACAGAAGTCCTCAAAGCGGAATGGTGAGAGACGCAGCACCGGGCTGAAGTTCCGAACCACCTCATAGATGGAGGTGGCGTTGAGAAGCTCCTCACTGGGCACCAGGAGATCCTCCGAGGTTTCGGGAAGCTCAAGAGTAGGAATCTCCTTGTCCTCGAGAATGGGAGTTCGAGGTCGAGGAGCCCGTAATTTCTTCTTCCCTGTAGGATACACCATAAGCAAACCATGAGGATAATATATATATATACACAAACGGTCATTTTTATATAGTATATATATATATAAAGTCAGACTTTAAACACATTATGACAAGCAGGCAGTGTTAAAATACTGTGATATCTCAAGTTATCACTATTAACCAGCTTTTTTTTTTCTGTCAAAACAACAACACCCAGACACTTCTATGGTAAATTATTCTCAAAGTGATTGTAATTCATGTTATTTTCCATCTGAAATGTGCAGTGAAGTCGCCAGAACAATTCAAAAAGACAAAATCTACCATATTACGTCCCAAATGTGAAAAGAATAGCTTATGAAACCTGGATTTGATTGGTGGCAAACTTACATGTGTGCTACTTTGGCTGAGCCGGCTCAACACATGGCCAGTGTCATTACTAGCTAAATGAGGCTGCCTCATCCTCCTGCATGTAGGAAAACAGAAGCTGTGCAGCTGGCTTTTAACCTGAATGTCAGTCTGGCATCCCATTATAGCCTCTACTGCTTGTAAACACAGTGAGGACATTAGCTCTCGTCGTTTTAAAGGGTTTAGAATTGATTAAATAACTTAAAACTGCGCTAATAGCTGACAAAGTGACAGAACTGACAGGCATGCTAGCCAAGCTAAGTTAGTTAGCTAACTCGCTTTACTTAATTCTTAATTATCAGCTTAAACCAAAAACTACAATTTCTTATTCTCTTAAAAAAAACAGAAGTAGAGGATGTTGAAGTGGTCGATAAACAGTTATCTAACTGACACAGACTTTACTTTACAGTTGGCAGCAAGAAAGCTAGTTTCACTGGCTAACGTTAGCATGCTAGCAGCTACGTTGTGCATCTAACCACAGCTGGGGCATTTCGAGCTGGAGGCCCGTCGCAGTTATTCCTGAAACAAGTGTGAATTATCTGACGACTGACTGCGATGGCAACCGGGTAAAGTGCGGACAGAGCCACCGGTTGGATCCACCTGCAGCGGCGTTAATGAGCGGACTGCGGCCTGTGTTCATACAGTGTGCATTCTCCATTTTGAACAATAACCTTACTGCTTCCTGCACTCATGTACAAAAACCCACACTTATCGTGTCAGGCTGATTTCTGCAGCCCTGTGTGATGGGTGCTGAGACCCTGCAGCCTGCTTCAATGCTGGTTATTTACCCGGAGTGCTGGCGTGTGTGCTCTGACTCCGAAAGCTACTCTCTGTACAGTAGCTGGCATCATCCTCCTCCTCGTCCAGCACATCATCTTCCAGGCAATCAGAGTCCTCTTTGAGGGCCTCATCCTCCTCGGACTGAGGTTCCTCCTCAACAAACTCGTCCTCCTCCGACCTCAAACTGACAGCATCGTCCTCCTCGTCGCTCTCGTGGTCGTCGTACACCACTGTTTTGGACGCAGCCGTCCGCCTTCCTCCACGTCCACCTCTGCCTCCTCTGCCACCGCCGCCACCTCTACCTCGTCCCCTGCCCCGTGTTGACGTTACGGATCCCCATTTCCTCTTCTTGGCCGACTTGGTGGTCTCCCTTGTGGGGCTGTCGGCGTCCTCATCCCCGCTGTCCCTCAGCCGGGGCTTGAGATTCCTCCTGGGTCGCAAGCCCCGGGCCGTAGCTGATGATGGCTCGTCGGTGTGTAGCGGTTTGGGCGGCCTGCCCCTTTTCCCTCTCATGATAGGCGAAATTCTATTATTTTACAATCCCAATGCTTGCGTTTGTTTAGCCTACACGGACGCGAGCGAGAGCGGTACCGCCGCGAAGCCGAACCGGCGAGGATTCAAACGGTGCGGTCGCCCCGCGGAGCCCCTGGGTCTTTTCGGGTGCGAAAGCTCAAAACGTTAGCCCGGCGTCCCGTTCGGGTTCGCCTAGAGCCGCCATTTTTCTTCTTCTCTGCCTCTCTGGCTGAACAAACAGCAGGCCCTCACCGAGCCAGTCACGTGGTGCCCCTGCTTCCAGCTCAGTGGCAACAATGAGCGAACTGACAATTACTCCAAATTAGTCTCATGTTTTCACTCACATCTCACTAGATATGTTTTTTTTTTTTTTTACTCTAGCTTGCAGAAGTAAATGCGAGGTTTCGGCTTTGGGAAGCACAATTGTGAAAAACGTTGTTGCGGCTGCGCGGCTCAGAGCTGCGTTTTATAAAGGTGGAAGCAAACAGTAGTGCAATGCAGGTAATCCAATGCAAACATCGAGGCTGTATGCATGCGAATTTTTAATTATTATTGTTATTTTAAAAAAAATCTCCATGGTGGCCAATTAACTGCCGCACTGGGAGGAAATAAGAGTAGAAAAGTAAAAAAATAAAAAGTTGAATAGTATTGTTAATGCACAAACTCGTAAAATCACACCAAATATTAATCTCTCATCTGTCCTGTGTGTTAATATTTATGTAGGCAGAGCAAAACGGTTTCTGCTAAATTGTTTAGCAATGGTATTTACTTGATACTACAAATTAAATGAGATAAACAGGCAACACTCGTCCTTCTTTGCAAAAAAATAAAATAAATAAAGATGCTGCCTGACGTTAGTTAAGTTTCACTTTCTCGCCACAGATGCCGGTACATGACTGTTCATACAATTACATCACACTGAACGTTTAAGGCGGAAAATCCAAAATGTTCCAGGTCGTTTATGCAGCTATGAATTGATTATATACGATCACTGCTGATAGGTTGTCGTGGCCGAGTGGTTAAGGCGATGGACTAGAAATCCATTGGGGTCTCCCCGCGCAGGTTCGAATCCTGCCGACAACGCAGATTCTTTTTGTCTCTTCTCATCCAAGGCTTTTAATTTGAAACAATGTTAGCTGAATATTTAAAGAAAATAATGTCATACGCGGTCAAACTGTCGTGTTCGTGTTCACGAAGCAGGAACAGGAATTGTTCCATTACTGACATCCCCACCGTGGTAAAGTGATGATACAGCGCCCCCAACTGGTGCACTGCAGTGTTAGCACTTTATCACACAGATTTAAAGGAAAAAATAAAGTCTACAAATCTTAAATTTTTAAACATTAGTTGTGTCTAAAAGGCACACAGAGGTCAGTACTGTGTGGCATACATTTATTCA
>NW_007578141.1:352870-359639 GCF_000690725.1 Stegastes partitus | reverse complement strand
ATTCGAGCTGCATAGGAGGGAAGCAAGGAGACAGAATTTGTTGTCCAAAAAGAGCTTTAGAGTTAAACTGAAGTAAAACCACCAAGGAACGACTCATAAAGAAGAAATGCAGAGTTATGGAGCAATCCAGCTTTAAAAAAAAAAGATTTAAATGTTGTGGGAGGGGGGCATTTAAAACAGAAAGTACATTCAAGGCAACCTTCAAACATCATGCAGCTGAAAGAATTTGGCCTGGAGGGTATTAGAGATGGTGGACAATCATGCCTACAACAAGTTATCTCTGCTAAAAAACAATAAAAATTCTCGCTTCTGAGGCCAGACTTTATCCACAGGAGAATATTCTTGATTTTTTTTTGTTGAATAAATGATTTAAAAAGCTGCCAGAACAGCTTCAGTGCACCTTGGCACCGATTCCCTGAGTCTTGAACTCGACTGGAGGGACCAACAGCATTTTTCCAACATTTATTCCCTCATTAGGTGTTTGGCGGCTGTCAGAAATGTTGGTCCAAAACTTTAGTTGCCATCTGAAGGCTGTATTGTGTGATTCACGCCGTTTTAATCGAACCCTCCGGTGACCCCTTGTGTCCTGTGGATGTGTGCTCTGGCATCCTGGAAGAAACCACTTCATTTTAGGATAACGACAATCACTCAGTTTGCATTGATTTATATCGACCCCATAAGAAGACAAGTGGACCCGAGCCATGCCCCTGCAGAACACCAGAGCCACCAGATCCCCCAGATCCCCTCATGGTGAAGGATGACTCATCTCTTGTTTTCACATGTCTGCACAACAGCATCTCTGGTTTTTGAACCCACTGAACTCATCTTTGTAATGAGGCTGTTGACGCACTGCAGCATAATAACCCCTCTCTAAATAAATGGAGCGTTCTAGCTGACAGTCTGACATTCTCAGTCATGGTCATCGACAATTACTGACGTCTCTCCCACAGATGTGAACGCAGATGTCACTTTAACCTTTGTTCCAGCTAGTTGAGCAATCTCTGTACCTTCACTTCCTGCCACCTGTTCCCCAGTCTTCCCTTTTCAAAGTCACTTGCATCTTTTTCGACCGCATTGAGGACATTTGCCTGCATATTATAGCTGCTCACGAGGCGGAGAACGTCTGTAAAACCACATCCAAGTGTTTTAAAGGGCTGGTGGCCACAGTGCTAAGTGTCATCAACAAGTGAGGGGGTTGGTACCAAAGTGGGCCAAACCACTTCTACTAGTGGGGAAAAGGTTTGTGTTGCTTGTTGGAGGAGTCATTATTGGCATCCAAAGATGTTCCAACACCATCCAGAGATAGAAACAGCTACTTTGTGATGTCTTGTTTAGTTTTAATTTCCTTTTGCTGAGTGCCAAAGCGGGCCGTACCACATTTTCTACTTTTGGAAAAAAAAAACAGATCCAAGGTTTGTCTTGCTAAACAGCACTGAAGAGTTTACATCATAAGGAACTAAAGATACTTTTGAGGACCATGGGGTTGAAATAGATGCTTGGTGGTGGTTAGTGAAGTTTTTATTTTACCTTGAGTTGAGTTTTCATGGGGCTGTCGGCCATCTTGAATCACAAACATGTGCAACTACCTGCGATGTAACGGTCAGCAATTCCTGTGGTTTGACCCAGTTTGCCACTAAATTTTCATGCCAAAACCATCATGGCCCAAACTTCAAAGTCGCATTGTGACGTTACTAGTGGGCTGTTGGTTGGACCACTTTGCCACCAACTAGTCAACCATAAACACTTAGCAAAAAAACTCAACTTTTTTGTGGTTTGGCCCACTTTGGCACTGAACCCCTCAAGTATGAGGAGTTCTACTCTGTGAAAACTCTCAAAGGGTTGGTAGGAAGCCAAATGTGTAGCCCTGTGCTGGCGAGAATGGAAGTTGAGAAGAATCCAAGGAACACCACCAAGAACCATCATGATTAATCTGAGCAATTCTGGTACCAACATTTACAAAAAAAAAGAAGCAAGAGCTCACATCGTCTTTGCAAGAATTCACCTGGACAAAGAAGAAAGATTTGGGGCATCAGCTCTGTGGTTTGATTGGATGGAAATGGAGCTGTTTGACTTTAGTAAAAGAAAGAACACCATCTCCAAGGTCAAGCATGGTGGTGGTGGATGTAATACTTTAGGAGTGTTTTTCCATCAAGAGGCTGGAAAACCTGGAAGGACTGGCCCCTTCTGGATATAAGTATCTGGAACTCCCAACTAGTCAGTGAGAACTGATGAAACCTCTTGGATGAGAGGTGGAACGTCTTCAAGGAACTCAAGCAAGTCCAGTTGATACGATTAATCTACGAGAATAACCATGACCTGGATGACTGAGAATCTTCACAGGTAACCTGGAAGGAAGCTTTCAACCTCAAAGACCTGGAGATCATCAAAAAAAAAGAGGAATGGAGTAAAATCCCAGTGGAGACATGAAGGTTTGGTCATAGTTTGATTCTTTTCTACTGATTGCTGAGAAAAAAAACGTAAGGAAAACTTCCACTCAGAAGGAACTCATTGGTTGTTCAGGTAGAATAAACTCCAGAGATCATCCAGTAGGCGGCAGTAATACACAACAAATGACCGAACAGATCTCGGTGTATCTTGTGGATGGACGAGCTGTCACATAAACTATCTCCAATTTTTATTCCTGGAAAGTCTAAATATTTGTTGGAGCGTGAAAACGATTTAGCAGGACGACTCCCTCGTGTTGTCTAAATTTGAAATGCGTGTTTCTGCCACGTTTCTATGATAGCAGCAGGCCGGCAGGGCTACAAAGACGCCAGTGTTTGCAACACACAGGCTATTTGTACGAATATGCGGTTAAACATGATGAACTACCGCACTGTGATGTTGAGGCAGAAGGTCATCCGGAGGTGCTGGAAAGCTGAGGTCAACCGGCGCGACCCCTAAAGGCGTGCCGGAGCTCGTCTACCTGCGCTGCCGGGGAGCGGGAGTGGAAAGTCTCAACCTTTGCATGCCAGATAAATGCTTGTACTCATGCAACTGAAGCAAGTGATCTGATAACTTTATCAGACACCTACACAGAGATACCTATTGTTTCCATGGGTTTATGATACTGCTGCCCACTCAGGCGTTATCATTCACAGCAGAAAAACAGTAAACACGGACCGAAATAGACTCTGAAGAGCTCGACAACTTTGCGGCCCCGGTGTTGGTTCTAATAGGAAATAAAGACATTATTTGTGACTGTGATTAGAGGACAACAGGGTCCTGGGTGTAGGTATGTACACTAAAGAATCAGAAAGACACAAGATGAACGTTTTGCTTCCCTTTGTAGACGCTCTGCACCTCTTTCCGTCACCATTTTGTGTCTGTTGGTGGTCATTTGGGGTTTTTTTGGGTCTCTTTCAAGTCAACTTGCCTCTCTTGGCCATCCACTTGCTTCTTTGTGTTGTTGTTTATAGCCTCTTTCATCTCTTCATGGCCATTTTCTGTCTCTACATGGTCATTCGATTGACTTTCCAGCTTTCAACACTTCATCCAGAGGCTCTAGTTTAGGATCTCCGTTCATTAACTTCTGCTCGACTCGATCCCGACTTGCCGCGTCGTGATGCAAACGCACGCGGCGATAGCGATCACTAGATCAAGGCGGTTGGAGCTTTTTGGCGCCGGTGGCTCTGCAGCGAATGCACGATGGGAAACGGCTGACTCTCACCAGATCTCACAGCTGATCGCTTCCTCAACAGGACGATGTTTGATAGAAACTTTTAGCTGAATTTGAGGGATTTTAAATTTTGAAGGTCGACAGAACACACGTGCGGTTGAACACATTCAGATTGCAGATCATACAAGTATTTAGCAGCACCGAAACTCCAGTAAGTAAGATGTGAAAGTTGGTAAAGCGGCCCTGACAGTCGAAATATCTCACATATCAAGAGTGAAACTTCTTGTTCTTTCTGCTGCATTCGATTATTTATTTTAGTTTATTTACGCTGCTTTACATGAGAGTTCATGTAAAATGGAGGTTGAACTGTACGTCACGCCGTCATAACGAAAACTGCGTGCAAACGGATGAATCGGTGTGTTTCTGTCACATCCTGTGCAAGACTCCTGCAAACTGTCTGGCAGCTTTAAACCCCGCCCCCTCGCTGCTGCAGCCTGCGCTCGACTGCTTTTCAGGTTAGACAGGGTTCGTTTTAAACCATCCTGCTGACAAACCTTCTGACCCCGGCGATGGCGTCACCAGAGGTGGCCGATCAAGTCCCATGAGGTGGGGGGTGGAGTGCCCTCCATAAGCACCCTTCTGCCCCTCATCACTGCTCGTTGTTGTTTTCTCTCTTAGTTGGAGTTGGACACCAAAAAAGCCCCAAAAGCATTTTAATACCATCCTTTCGCAAATCTCTCTGTCATGCATTTTCTAAAACCGGGTTTATTTCTTACTCTTACTAAATCCAGACATACTCAATCTAATCTCTGAACAATCACGCCAATGCATGGACTCCAAATATAAGAGGGCTATAATAATAATAACAATAATAATAAAGCTGAGGGACAAACAGGTCACGAGTTCACACGCTGATAATAATCTTCTCAACACTGCACGAAATGTCCTCCTCACTTGCAAATCCCCAAATCATCTTAAAACGTCCGTGCATGGTGGCGAGAAAGGGGGCTTTTAGTGCCGTCGACTGCTATAGCGGCGCCATATGGCAAGCAGTCAAAACCCCCGGGGCAGAGTTTCTACTTAGGCCTTACACTTTAGAAAAGCCTCCCAGAATTATGAGTGGCTTATTATTGTGTTCAATGCTGTTTCACAAACACAGTGCAGATGGAAACTTGTATTAAATTTATCTGAGCCGATGCCAGTGCCACAGCTGGTCAGCAGAGGCCACAGCGCGAATGTCTCAGCGGGTTACGTTACTGGTAAATGTCAAAAGGGTGAATAGATGCAGTGGAGCGGGATGATATCGTTCTGAACCGGAATACATTCCAGATGAGGGGGCTAGAAAGAGGACAGCAACACTGATGTAACAGCGTCTGTTTAAGGTCGTCCGTGACAAAAAAAAAAAATGAAGGCAGAGAGGAGCCAGATTGAAGAGAAGAGCTTAAGTGGTGCTCTGAGTGCTAAAAGTCCAAATGTGGAGCAGACAGTGCAGCAGACCGCAGCTAACGCGCCGCTAAAGATCTTGCTGGGCTGCAGCAGAGTGCTGCATGCACAGCAGCCCCGGGTTCCTCTCTGAGAAATGAAATCATCAGCTTCCTCTTCACTGCATCTTCAGACCAACTGACACATGCACATCATCTGTACCTCCAGAGCCAGAGAGACACTGAGTTCATGAAAACCCACCGGCTGACTCACGGCGTCTGGCGTCTTGAACAAATCTCTTTTGGTCACAAGGTGAAGATGCTAATTTTGCAGAATGAAATCAGAGCCCAGAGGACAACACCGGCCACATTATTGAACTGCATCCCAGGCTAGGAAGATACATCCCTCATGTTTTATCACTTTAGTACAGCTCAAATTAAAGTATTATAGTATTTTCATTTGTGTTGTTGTTACGTGAAGAGCTCCGTTCTTTTGACGGCATTTAAGTTTTCCTAGTTTCATTTTGAAAACCGGCGCCGATGCACGCAGCTCTGGAGTCGTCAAGAAGCATCGCAGATGAAGAAACAGTCTGTGATTCCAACTGTGTGAAGAAACAACAGCTCTGCCAAAAAGAATCTAAGTTTGCCTGATATTCACTGTGATGAATTACTCATCACCAGAAAGTTTCAGGTCTGCAAGCTCATTATCATGCTGCACCGACAGACGTAGAAACAGAAGAAAAAAAAAACAACACTGGGTGCCAAGTGGGCGGAAAGACGCGCTAAAGGATCTAAAACTGAAATATTGTATAACAGGTCGACAGTAATGGTAAAATTAGATCAGGTGATGTTAGTAAGATGACGAACACGTTTTTTGTCAGTTTCGGCTGATGTTAGCAAAGTGTTTCCTCAATGACAAAACGATTCAAAGCTATTCTTGTTGCTTTTACACGATATCACAGCACATGGAAGACAAACATTTCCATGAAATCGAAACGTAAAACAGGAAATAAAACTGTGCCACTCTCCTGGAATAACCACTCACGACCACAATGGTTAATAACCAACAAAAGTTTGCACTAAATAGCTCATATTCTGCATATTTCTGGGTTTATAAAGACTTTTTTGGCATCTACCAGAGCGTGCTTTCAAAAAACACATGATTTTTCTAATAAAGTACATCGCAGCGGCACCATGGACGGTACGCAAAAGACAGAAACGGCGACCACGACGTTACCAATGAGTTCATGGACTTCCGTTTCGAAACCTCTAGTTTGGCATTTGGTCGTCACCATCTTGGTCCTGTTAAACCAGAGTGAGGGGGAACTCCAGGATGCTACACACACCCGTACAGCAGCGACGTGTTAACCACAAAGCAGCACTGCCCTGAAATTATTATCGTCCATTTCATTCTAAATGGTGCCAGAGTTCCCTGAATAAACGTTGCGCTGAACGGAAGAAGACGTAAAACGAAAGGTTAAGAACAAAAATCTATCAGGAGGTAACAAATTAAATGACAAGTACTGTCATTTTCTTTATTTTTCTTTTCCAACCAGAGAACTACTGACTGTTTCATTTACTCTCTGATTGGTCACCTGGCCCGACAAAAGTGAGGTAATGTTGTGATTCGTACTGTCTCTGGATTGTAAGCAGCTTTAGTGAGGAAATAATGGCGGAAGCTGCTCAATTCCTTGTTCGTCAAACAAGATTAGCTAGTTGGGTGTTACAC
>NW_007578141.1:306063-351856 GCF_000690725.1 Stegastes partitus | reverse complement strand
ACAATAGCAGTTTGCTGAACGTGGACACGCCACCTACAGGCAAAGACAGTAACAGCTGCTGACTTTTTCATACCCACCCCATAAAGACATTTTTCAAGCATTTCACAAAATCAACAAAGGGTTAAACGTCGGTACGTTTCAGTGCTATTTTTAACTAAATTATCCAGATGTGGGGATGTTAAACTGGAGCCTGCAGCCGCTTCACTTAGCTTAGCACAGACGCTGCAAACAACAGAATCAAAATCAAGATTATACCTCTTCTGTATAATTGGTACCAGAACCACAGTGCAACAAGGTTACTTTGCCATTTGGTTGGGTGTTTATGTGCCAGACTACTTCCTCGCTACGCTACGCTAAGCAGCTACCGGCTCCAGCGATGCATCTGTTTGTGAAAGTGGCACCAATCTGAATACCCAAAATGACAAAGTAGTCCTTTAAACGCCCTTTGTGTTGATCCTTTAAACATGACACACAGAAAACAGCCGTTTAAAAAGCTCTAATACGGTCACTTAAACTCACATGTTGAGCCATTATTCAGACGGTGACTGAACAGCTCCCTCTAGTGGAGAAAAACATACAGACCACAAAAAATATTCGCATTTTTTAATAATTGCATTTTATTAATTGAAAACAAAAACAAAAAAAACAAAAACAAATGCAAATAAAAAAAAAAAAAAAGAGCAAAAACAAAACAGTATCATTAGGTAAGACAAGGCGAGAGACACTTAAATAAGAAGAGTTCCATGTTGGTGAGGGCAAAGGTGGAGGTGGGTGGATGTGGGCGGAGGAAGGGAAGGTAGGTAGGGAGGAAGGGTGTTGCTGGATGGGACATCTTGGATTATGTACACTGTTTCTCACTGCAGGACTGGCAGGCCCCAGTAAAGGGAAAGGGGGCTCAAAGTAGCAGGTCGGAGACACTGAAACACCAGAGAGAAAGGCACTATCCAGAGAGAACAAGAAACCAACAATAACACAAACACAGTAAACAAACACACACTGGACCAGACCGAAAAATCAAAATGTTGGACAAAAAAAAAAAAGAAAAAAAAAGTGCTTGACCACACGCCACATTGGACAAAAAGTAAAATAAAAAAAAATAAAAAATCTTTTACATCATTGAAGCTGATCTCTCAACTTTTAGCATAAAAGACAATCTCTCAGTTTTTCTGAACTGTGCCAGCTGCAGATCTGCACTGGTGATTAACACGATGTGATTATCCAAACTCAGCCTCGCTGCTACGTGCAGGTATAACAAGGAGGAGAGCGTCTGTGTATGCATGCATGTAATGAATGTGTGTGTTCTGAGTATGCATGTTAACTGCCTGTACATTTCCTCAGACGCCGCGCTCGCTCTACGTGAACATCGCTTCTTTTTCAGCATGTCTTTTAAAATCCCTTGCGTGGTTGTGTGGTTCAGTTCTCCGACCTTGCTTCCCTCATGTTTACGTCTATAGACTCAGTCAGCTACATTCACTGCCCAAGTAAAATGGCTGCAATAAATATATTGGCTTTCAAAAAAGGTGGCTGACCTTTACACAGGGCTTCGTAATACAGCTTTTGCAGCATTCATGGCTCTACTTGCTGGTCGACATCAGCGTACTGACAGTTTCCTCAGAGAACTAACTTTACTTTCTTTGCGTTGTAGACAAGAGAAACCTTTTTTTCAAATGGAACTTATGACCCCTTAAATGTCATGCTGTATTTATCCGAGAGCCCTCAGATAGTTTTTGAAATAAAAAAGGAAAAAAAAAACCAAACTTGACAATTCAGCACATTCTAGAGCTACTAGGTCTTATCCAGACTAACAGAAGATTGAACATAATTTACAAATGGAAAAAAAAAACAAAAACACAATTTGTGATGAGAGGTAAAACAGACAAACACATACAAATATATAATATATATTCTTAAAAAATGGATTCTCTCTATACTTGATTTATTTATACAGCCAGCGGCTGATGTACAATGCTCACGTGCCAATGATCTTAAACATGGAAACTTGTTGTATTGTTGATGGCATCATTTTGTTTCATCTCTTCTTTTTTTTTGTACATTTTTTTTTAAACCATTTCTTCTTTTTTATATTTTTTATGCTTTTTTCTTTAAAACAGAGTTAGGATTTTAATCGGTAGGCATTTCATTTAGGTGATTAAAACAACATGCGGCAAAGAAAGAAAAACAAAAGAAAGGCAGAATGTTAAGAAGTTAAGGAGAAGACAGAAGCAGCTGTGGGAGCGGTAGAAATCATTTGGTTATCTTCACGGTTGGTGCACTATGCTTAGTTTCTCTGCATTTAGATTTCCCTCAAAGACAGTTCAATCCTGGCTGAGGCGCTCACTGGGGAGGCGAACCTTCTCAGCACAAATAAAAGTTGATTTTTTTGCTCAGCTGCCACCCACATAGCGACGCCTACGACAGCACTACTCCTGTTTTATCTCTCTCTCTTTCAGTTGTTTGCGTTCTTCCTGTCTGCTCCTGTTACTGTGGGATGGCCACGAGAGGTGGAGGGGTGGTTGGGGGTTGGAAGGGGGGCTGATGAGATCAAGAACGATGATGATGATGATGATGGTGGAGGTGGTGGAAGTGGTGGTGGTGGTGATGGTTGCTGTTGTGGCTGTTGTTGTTGTTGTTGTTGTTTACATGGTCTGACTGTTTACATGTTCCGATTGACGGGCGTGACGTAGTTGCGGGGGAACATGCCCGTTTGGCCGTGGCAGCCTCCCTTCCACCAGTTGGGGTCAGAGTTGTCCAGGACTTGAATGAAGTCGCCGCGTCGGAAACCCAGCTCTCCGTCCTCCTGGGGGTCAAAGTCAAAGAGCGCCTGCACGTATGTGGGATGCTGAGGGGTCAAAAGATGAAAGGAAACGGGTTAGAATCAAGTCACAGAATGCTACAACATGCTGCTCGCTGAAATATCCACACTGATTTCTGAACAACTGGATGAAATGTTCTGGCCAAAAACATCTCACAAACAACAAGGAGATAACGGAACAACATCCATTATTGTTATTCAAGGAACTTTAGATCACATTTACATGTTTGTGGTACGAAATTGGTGCTCAGGTCCCGGTTTTTAAAAAGCCTAATAAATAATAAATACAGTCGTGACTCGATAATCCGACACTAAATGTAAAACCTTCTTCTATGTCGGATAGCAAGGCTGTCGGATTGTCAAGACGGAGGTCCAGATACGAGGAGGGCTTGATGCTGGAAGGATCATTAGTTGTTAATTATTGTTCATAGTTGTTATAATAACTAGTAGGACTGGTCCCAATAGAACTTTCTGGTCTCTGGATATTTAGGCCCAATTAATGATGAATATTCGTCCTGGTCGGGGGACACTTCCACCCCGGGGCAGCGCTCTGACGGGGTGGAAGTGTCCAGAACACACAGGCAGTACTTGGCTGCTGATGCTAGTTTAGTTAGCGCTCACACTTCTGTTTCCTCCATCGGTGGCGGTGGGGGAGTGGCAGATACGCTCCACCGTTACCATCCATGTTTACTTCCGTAAACACTGAGCACGCTCGCTGCGTGTGACGTCGTCGTGTCCTCTTCTGCGCATGCGGGACACTTTTGGCTCGTATGAAGTTCACACAGCAGATCACATACAAGTCGCATTGAACTGGAAACGTGAAGGAAGTCACAAAGAAATCCTCATTGAGCATCAAGTCCTGCAGTGTGAACGTAGCCAATCTGTGGGATTGTTCAGTCAGATAATACGCCGTCATCCTGATTAGTGACATTAAATGTCATGTCGGAGTCAGAATCCAAGGCTGTCGCTATGTTTAGGCTGTTTTTATGGGTTCTGTTGGTTTTTCCTAAAAACCTGTTGGATAGCAGGTTTAGGATTGTTAAGGGTCAGAATATCGAGTCACGACTGTACAACGTAAAACAAGAGCAACATATAAGTAAAAATACACACAAATAAATGCACTACAGTAAAAATATATACACTAACTAGCTGTAACAATAAATATCTGTGTAATCGTGAATCATGTTGCACTTTTAAAACAGAGAAATATTAAAAATCATGATTAAAATGCAGTTTTAATTTGTTGTCTCTCATACTCGAGCTGCATCCCCCGATGTGATCTCATTACAACATCTTTCCAGACTACAGCGCACACTGATTTCTCTCTCTCTGTCCCTCCCACTGCCGACCACACAGACAGACACATGAGCTCTCTAGCGGTCTGTCTTACCTGCAACTTGTTCTCAGCTGCTCAGTCTCTGAGCGGTTTTGGTCACGTTTCCTCTCTTCTGTCACCTGCAGCTGTCCCTCAGTCTTTGCAATCTGCAGCCTCACCGCAGCTAAAGTCTGCTCTGTCCTCATTCTGCAGTCTGCTCCCTCGCAAATGAAAATTCACCCGGATCAAAGTAAAATACGCGTTTGGAGGAGGGAATAAATGGCACAAATAAACCTGGCTACGAGCTTTTTTAGTGAAGACCGTCATCACCTCCAGTCTGTCTCACTAACTTCGTCACAGGTGTCTGCTTGCTAAAAGTTAGTCATCGCCCGACAGCCAATCAGAATCAACTGCCATAGTAACGATTCTGTGGAAATCAAGCAGAGTGTGTTGCGTTTGTAGTTCTTTCTCAACGTTCTTCTACAGAAATTCAGGGAAGCCGTACCACGTCAACACTCGTCTGACGTCGTCTGATGCAGCTAAATAATTAACTTCACATTTTATTATTCTGTAATTTAGATGAAACTGCACAGTTTCTAAAATCACCCCCTGTTGGCACATAGTGTTGGTATGACCTCATCAGTCACTCACTACTGATCCTTTATTGATATTATTTCAATTGAAGCCATAAAGGATTCTCGCTAACGAGGAGCCCGATCACGAAGGCACCGCGTTACATTTTCATCAGCTCACAAACGAAGCTGTTTCTGTGTCGGCGCCGCATTAGGTTTACAGTAGAAAAATGAGAACATGCTGCTTCCTCTTGTGGTCTGTGGTGCCTCTCTCAGGGGTAAACCAGCATGTTAAACGGGGTGCAAGAAAAGTACATTTTTACGTATACAAATGAATTCTCAGAACAATGAACCGTGCGCGCGCACACACACACACACACACACACACACACAGACATACACACACACACACACAGACACACACACACACACACATGGCTGAGTTACCAAAACCTCACCACACCCCTGAAGCTATAATAATCATTCTTTTGTCCCCACACATATATCTTCACGTTATATTTCACTCAGAAGTAAATATAATTAAATGTATATGAAGGAATGTGCTAAACGTGGCGGCGTTTAGCAGAAATCTATCATCTGATGTCACTGACGACACAGAACTGACTCCTTATTGAGCCACATGAGGTCATTCAGCTCGTTTCTGGTTCTCCCTCTCTTACATTCATCCACTCACATTTATCTAACCATCAGAAACCATCTTCCTACGCTCGCAGTGTAATGACAGATTCTTTATTTGGGGGACTTCTCGACGGGCGCTAGAGAGCGTCGCTACAGCACGCTCGCATGTGGTTAAGCCGACTGATAACACTCTGCAGCGTTATTCCCGATCGAGATCTGAGTTGGGGGCAGAAATCTGTGTCAGCATATGTGTGGTTCTGCTCAGAACGGTGCAACACACTTTCACCATTCTCTAGAAGATGTAAAGAGACCACACTATGACCTCCATGTTTTTATTGTTTTTCTGCCTCTGTTGTCATTTAAACCCAGCGTGAGTTCACTGTCTTACCTGGGGGACCTGCTCTATGTCTCGCAGGAAGATTTGCTGATTGCGGGAGACCGAGGTGGAGCGGTGGTAGTCCACTAACTCGTTGAGAGAGTTAAACTTCACCACCCATAGGAAATACTTTCCGGCCCCGTCGCGAAGAACCTTGAAGTGCTGGACGTCGTTTCCAAACCTGGGAAAGGTCACACAAAAAACTATGAGGAAGGGATCTACAGCAACGTCTAAGAGTACAAAAAAAAAAGTTGTTTTAAAGGCAGAGCACACATTTGAATGAATGTAATTTAATACTCAGACCTCACTCATCAAATGGGCGTGTCTTGGACAGCTTAGTAAGTGTTAGTCAAATGAATCAGCAGGCGAGTAACAGACTGACATTCAACACGAGCTGAGTAAGTGGAACGGGGACAGTCCAGACCGTAATTAAGATCCGTATCTTGGCATCAACTTTACATGTACCCTGCTGTCCTTCCTAATTTTGGGAAGGACAGAATGAACAAAGCCAGATAAGAGGAAACAAGCTCTGTATGTGTCAGCTGAAAAAAGTAAGTAGTGGGGCTCGAGTCCAACACCACGATACAAAAAGTCACAAGTCTGGTCACTAGAGGGCGTCGCTGAGACTTCACAAGATTAAGGAAGTGGCTCTGCTGATGACTCAAACATACCAAGTATGGAAACTTGTGAACCTGATCAGTTGTGAGGAAGCTGCACTCTGATGTACAGATAATATTAAATCGAGTGTGACTCATGTTTCCCCCCCGTGTGCGCTACAGTTGTGAGGTGCCACTTACTTCACGGAGAGGGAGAAGTCCCCCGGTGCACTCTCGCTCTCTCTGATGAGGAAAGCCCCATCGTGCCTCTGTTTGTTTAGCATCTCCTCTGCTTTGGCACGGGGAATCTTCCCAAAGAACCACCTGGAGGAGCAGAAACAACAAAAAAAGAAGTGTGAGTTGACTAAGCAGACCCAAAGTCACACATTCTGACTTTGGTTTATCCACAAAAGGTCATCAAAAAGAAACACAGCGACACATGAGTTCAGTGTCAGATCCCACAAACATCACACCTCCAGCTCGCCGAGGTGTCAACTGATAGCACAGCAGTGCTAACCGCTGATCCCACCAGCTGTTAAACAGCGGTGAACGAGCTAAATTACACACAAATCTAATCGTAACTAATTATTTACTTGTATTGGTTATTGGGCCGATAAGGGGCGGGTCCTGTTCGACCAAAAAAACACACAAACACCCCTTGAACACACAAAGAAGCACAGAAAAAGTCCCACAAGTGCTGGTCAGCCATGAATTTACACTGACCAGGAAGTAGATAATCAAAAAGAAATATTTGGATCCATTATTTGTACTTCTGTGTCAAAGTTCATAAAGTGAGACGGAGTGAAAACACCAGATGCAGGTACGACTTCAGCTGCTTTAAAGTGGCGTGCATTTATTTTAGGTGCACATAAAGCGAGAAATATATTCCTGTGAGAAACCCCCCGACAGAGGGAATCAGCGAGAGTTATGAGGATGGATAGAGAGGGGCAGAGACAAACGGGAGACAAAAGCGAGTGAAAGCTTTTTACTTGTGTAAATAATTAAAAAGTACAGTCAGCCAAAAGATGACATCTTGGCTCCTTTACACATAGGTGAAAATCAATAATGAAATGGCCAACTCTTAATCTGCTTTGTGTCTGCGCTTGGCACCGTAGCGGGCCTGCGCACTGAGTCTCTTTCCCCATTTGATAAAGGCGATAGCAGAGCAATTAATGGAGCCGAGGAAACAGGAGGAGGACGACTAGCATTACTATCAGCCGCTTTCACACGCACCTGCAGCCCCGTGAGCAGAGGGAAGCTCGGCTCTGGATCTATGCTGTCATGTCGACGCTATTCGGCTCGTTTTGGCCGATACAATATATGCACGTTTTGTTTTCTACCATATTGCATCGGGCATCTCCTGTAGTCAGATTAAAATATTATTATGCATATTTCTATTATCAGTGGGCAAAACGAGGAAACCTGCAACATTTATTGGTAAATTAGCTTTTCAAACGAAGCTGTTAGCGTGACGAGTGTCAATGTTCATTCTGAGCTGATGAAATGTTTTATTTTTATGATGCAGATATCATCGTACGTCTCAACTCTAAAACATTCGTGCTGTTCAACAACTCGAAGCATCAGCCACAAAACATAATTACTGTTGGGCAGGAAAAAAAAGCTCAGCGTTCGAACAAAGAACGTGTGACTTTGAGCTGATCCATACTCCATTGTGCGCTGCTATACAGCCCAGCTGTGTGTGCATGTCTATTGGGACGTGTGGGTGCCTGGCGCTCTGGCACTTCATTGTCCCCACAATGGGAATACTCCAGCATCGTCGCTGCTCCGTCTCTGCTTTTCTGTGAAATTTAGAAGAAAACCACACACGACCCAGACACAACACACCAGTGATCCATCCTTGGTGGTGATTTGTTAAGAATAAAAGTCAGACCGAATTCTCGTCACTGCGGCGCTGATATGATGAAACGCTATTATTGCGAGTGCTTTGATAATAATCACACAATAAACGAAACAATTTAGTTTGTAAGTGCACTAAAAAACGTCAACTGCAACGATATTGACCTCCACTCATTCAAGTCCCTTTTAAAAACTCACCTTTTTAAGATCGCTTTTAATGTTTAACTGTACATTTTTATTTTATATTTGCCTTCTATACCTTGTTTTTTTTAATCTGCTTTTTATTCAACTTGTTTTGTTCCTGTTTTTATCTTCTCCCCTGTTAAGCAACTTTGAGTATCTTGAAAAGCGCTATACAAAATAAATGTATTCTTCTTCTTATTATTATTATTATTATTATATGCTGGACTAGTTCTGAGGTTTGCTGTAGTTATCTGTACCTCCACACTTTCCAACTACATTTGCAACTCTGATGTTTGTCAAATGATCAGACATCAAACACAAACAACAAGCAGCAGAGCAGCCTGAGGATCGGAGGACTTGTTGTTCATCCTGAGCAGAGACAAGCATCCACAGTTCTCCAGCTGTGACACACACACTCAGTTACCTTTGTGTGTGTGTGTGTGTGTATATTTACATATGGAAAAATATTAGTTCCCATGCATAAGCTGCTACTGTTCCACGGGACACTATTTTTGCAATACAAAGCCTCACTTCAATAGCAGATAGTAGGAAGGCACCTAAACAGATCCTGTGTTGTGTAGAAATGCCAGGCCCTGCACATGCACTGCCTTCTAAGCGGCACAGCCTTTCCTGCTCTCCTAAATGGGGCTGGAATGCTAAATCCCTGATGAGAGGGTGAAATTGAAGTAATGATCAGTAGCCAGATTTACCTCTTGGGTATTGTTTAATTTAACAGCTACCGAGGATATCAACACACACGCCTCATAATGTGCTAATCAAAGCCAACGATTTAAATAAGGACCTTTTTTTAACAAATAAAGAGCACGTTTCAGTGTTCTACACCCCAGATAGGATGCTTAACTGTATGTTAAGTGCAACCTTTGTGTATTTTTTGTGTTTCTATAACAGCTATAACACCTCCAGAGAACCTTTATAATGATTACAGGAGTTGTATTGATGTGTGAGGCCCAGCTACGGATTGATTCTCCATATAAAAGAGTGGCACCACTTGAGAAGAGCATTATGGTCACACTATAGCAAACAGCAGACAAAAATAAAAACTAAAGCTCAATACAATAACATCCACCTTCCAAAAAAAAAAAAAAAGGGGACACATTTGATAGCACCGCAGCAACGCCGCGCTGAGGTCAATACTGAGCTAAATGTAAGAGGTCTCGAGCACATTAATGAAGAGAGAGGTAATCTGGCACTGAGTGCAGGTCCAGAGATTCTCTGAGGATCCTACCAGGCGTCGTCTAAAGTGGTTTAACTCACAAACCCTCTCTCACACACACACACACACTGCGGCTAAGCCATCCCATACAACAAACTCTCACCACAGTAAACAGAACGGTCGACTCAACCTGACAAACTGACAGCTAACGCTCTGAACCCCAAAACCTGCCAGCAAGTTAGAAAGTGGGTTTAAAAAAAAAAAAAATCACACCACACAAAAAACAAACAAGAGAACTGTTGGATATTTTACCTGCTTTAAAAAACAACAACAACAAAACCCTAAATCACTTCTGTCTACTGGTTGCTCAAACCAAAATCTGCAAAAAAAACTAAAATTCTGCACTTGCTGCAACTGTGGTGGTACAATCATAAATCTAAATGGCAAAGAGCTAAATGATGATTCATGCAATGTACACACTGATATGTATTATAGTACCTCCGGTTTGTATAATAAAGCTGACAGTATTTAATTCGACCTTCTAGGTTGAGTCTGTAGTGAGTAAAAATGTGACCAGAGCAGAAAACATCTAGAAACTGCTATCAGAGGGTTAATATGTCCACATACTTTTTTGGTAGAGAGACAGAGAGAATAGAAACGAATGGTTACCAGAATGTGATTAACAGATTAATATGTATACACCACACTTTCACATTACACATCATTAGCATGCTGTATGTCATACTTACGGATGGGCTTTCATCTCTATGTAGTTCTTGGGGATGAAGCCGTCTTTTCCGTTTAGCTCTGCCTTGTACCAGTTCTGATCGCACTCTTCATTTAATACCTAGTGGGGACAAAAAGAGAGATTCAGGTGAGCGGCGCCAATTAAAATGTTAACGACGGAGAGCGACCCACTACATTGACCTTCGCGGCAGTTGGTTTAATTGGTTTGATTTCCTGTGACCTCGGAAGGTGCGTGTCCTGTGAGATGGAGAACTGCTACGTAATTATCAGGAAACTACAAAAATTAGAGGGTAAATACAAAATCATTTCTAAAAACAAAAAACCAAACAAGTAACATATCAATAAGCGACCTGTCCGTTTAGCCATAAGGACGATTTCACCAGTACCACAACACAGTGACCAAAACAGCTGTGAGGGCGCTCATGTCTGACAAAATATGGCGACAGTGCAGGTGTGATGCATCCAGTCCATATGTATGTGCCACTTGGTCTATGCGGGTGCGTGCTCGAAAAAGATAACCCTTCCTGCTGTAAGAGCCGTCTGGCTTGTTGCATTCATAATTCAAAATGTCCTTGAGTAGAATTATAAATATGTCCCACTTAAGTGACTGACTTGTCACTCAATATGAGTTATTATTCATCATTAATGGCACAGTCCATCCATCCATCCATTATCTATACACCTCTTAATCCTCACTAGGGTCACGGGGGGGGCTGGAGTCTATCCCAGCTGACTCAGGGTGAAGGCAGGTTCACCTGGACAGGTAACCAGTCTATCACAGGGCTACACTTAGAGACAGACAACCAAGCACACTCACATTCACACCTACAGACAATTTAGAATCACCAATTAACCTCAGCATGTTTCTGGACTGTGGGAGGAAGCCGGAGGGAAAGAAAAAAACCCCGGAGAACCTGCAAACTACATGCAGAAAGATCCCGGGTGTCCTCACCGGGACGCGAAACGGCGACCTTCTAGCTACGAGGCAATGGTGCTAACCACTCGGCCTAAAAGCATAGTCTATGATGAGAATTTGTAATAACTAAATGCTGGTTAAATCAACAAAAAAAAAATCACAACCGTACCAATGAGGGAAAGCAGCGCGCTTCATCTTTCCTTACAGCACATCACGCATTACATAAATCTTAACATTTCTTCTGTTCAGCAACATTTAGACATGTAGAAATCTAAAAGGAAAACTGTGCAACAGCATTGAGTCACGCAGCAAAACGCATTCAATAACATAACGTCTGACTTCCACAGAACAGCAAGGTATGAAGACAGAGATGAAGAACGAGACAGATATGACAGACATGTCACACAACCAGGCCGTCACTTGCTTGATTCTCTGAGAAGTACAGCAGGGCTCGTAGTAATCCCGCCCCTCTCATCCAGTCACAATCCCGTGTTAAAGAGTGACTCAGTTCTACTTATGAGAATTAAGTGAGTCAAGTTAGTTACAGAAACATTTCTTTCACCATTTACGACGCGTTTGCTTAAAATACACACAATCCTCATGTGGCATCACAGAACTTTTGTCCAGAAAGAACAAAAACCATCACGTATAAACAGACCACTGCTCCTCCATGTCACTTAGATTTTTCTTTACTTTTCATATCAAAGAAGCTGTCATTATTTTCTAAATCACATCTTCTTCCCTTCACTTCTCTCTTCCTCCCCCTTTAAATTCATAATTTACCCACGGCCCATCCCCAGACAGCTGTCCGATTGCGCCCGGTGCCGTGTGAGTGACCTGGGTCTATTTGCTTCAGTGGGCCTGCAGAATGCCAGCTGTCCCTCGTCTTCCCAGCTGCTAATCCTGCGCAAGACCAGCATTACTGGATGAGGGAGTGGCTTTGGACCGAAGACAAAAGTAGGCTGCAGTCAGGAGTGGGAAGGTAGATGTGTCTGTATTTACGTGGTGGTGGTAAAGCTCTGATGCACAGAGCAGGGGAGCACCAGATAGAACGAGCGTGTTTACCATTGTCAACGCTATCTGAACCAAAACTCAAACACAGGGTCTTAGCCTCTGGGCTGTATGTTGACACACCAAACCAACCTTTAAGAGCAAGCACCTACAAAGGCAGAATGATCCATTACTGTGCAGCCGGCTCGCTGTCGTCATGCAGCTCTCTGTAAACTCACTGGCACTGTTAGCCCAGGGGCTACTGCTTGTGAAGCATAACAAGACAAGACGAGTGTACAAGCAGGCGAGCCGCTTTGTGAGCTTGTGTTTTGTCACAGCAGTACTTTGGCATGCTAGCGTGCTAACATTTGCTTATCATCGCTACCAGCTGTAGTACATTTTATTAAAACCACCACAGATATTGATCTTAAGTTGGTGTCAAAGTCATGGTCTAGGGACCATACCGTGAATGAATGTATACAGCTCTGGCAATCAAGTGAAAACATAAAACTGCAGGTGGAGTTAAAGGAAAAGTCCGAAGATCAATAGTCAGTAGAATTTATCTTCTTGGTTACCTCGAGTGTTTGGAGCAAACTTCTCGACAATCAGTTCAACAGTTGTAAATATACCCAACTGTGTATCTCAAAAGTCAACTTTATGATCACAGTAGAAACAAAAGCCAGGTAAGTGTGACCAAAACGAACAGAGCACATCCTCTAGGGACCATGGCACATTAAATACGTGATGTCCGGACTATGAGCCGCTACTTTTTTCACACTTTACTTTTTCACTGTTTGATTGCGACACTGAAGACGACGACTTTAGTGGTTTTAGTGCGCAAGAAGATGACGATAACGAACAATGACTTTTCCTGGTAGGCTGCTGTAGTTTCTATTTTTTTTAACCAGCTGTGTTACAGGCAAAAAGCATTTATGGTATTTGTGTACGTTACCGTAAAGTCTTTCTGTGTAAATATCTCATAATTAAAAGTTAAAAGTCTTTCTGTGTAAATATCTCATGTTACAATGTGGACACCTGCAGCTTATAGACAAGTGCAGCCGATATATGTCCAAAACTTGCTTTCTTTTTAAAGTTAGTGGGTGCAGCTTATATTCAGGTGCCTCAATAGTTCGGAAATTACGGTAATAGAAATCCATCACATAACTGATTACATATTTTTGCAAAAATCAACGTGGCAATTGAATAAAATGACAATCCAACACTTGCACGGACAGAAAATCAGACGTGAAAAAATATGAAGAAACTACCGCCTCCAAGAACTCAACACGCTCAGTCATCATCTAAATGACTAAACATAGCTGGACTCGATTATCAGCAAGAGAAATTATTAAAATATCAATATTTCGTCTATGTGCAACCCCTGCTGGGTCTACGGTGTTACACAAGCTGTTAACCAGTAAGGTGGGAAGTGGCAAAAGATGACGCCACAAAACCAGCGTGGTTTGGCTTAATTTTGCACTAGAAAAGGGAAATAAGGTTGCATGTAGACTGTGTCAGAATTAGCTGGAATTTAAAACACTGACTGCAGCAACGCGTAACAAAAAAGGTGTTTTACATGTTACTTGCACGCTATGGTGAGTTGTTGTGTTTTGCATGACAGTGCCACACATTTCAGCTGTACCTAAAACACCATTTGGTCACTTAGGAACGTGATCGATCATTTCAAATGGCTCTTAAATGTGCACTTTATTTTGTTCAGATGATGTTTATCCATCTTGATTAAACTGTGCTGAATTTCAACTGTTCTGATTCTTACTTCTAAACTAGTACCACTGGCCTTATTTTACGTTTCCAACTAATCTGCAGGGAATTAGTTGTTCGGAACATCCTGTCAAAGAGAGAAATGCCAACGTGCCAAACCTACACTCCAAAAACTATGTTTGATTCGTGGCCAGACTGATTGCCCAACTACAACAGCAGCGTGCACATGGTGTGTAAAGGCCTAAACATGCCTTTGAGATACTGTGAACTCCAAAGGACCCCTTTTCTGTTCGCTGCCAACAACATGCATTCCATATATCGCACATTTGTGTCAGACAAAGTGTTTTATTTAATTAAGCCCTGCATGTGTTGTTGTCACACTAAGCGCTGACTCACAGGGAAGCTCATCTTGAGACACAAGAACAGTGCCCAGGGCACTCAGTCATGAGCAACATGTGACGGTGTGAGTGACCGATTTGCTTGATCTATGTTTGCTGGAGTAAAACTGATCCAAGGAATCAGACTCACCATACTGTGTGTCTGGCCCGAGGCCGTTCTAACAGTGCTGACTGAGAGGAAGAGGTGGCGTGTAATGTTAGTTGAGGGGAGTGCAGCAACAAAAAAATCTTCGCATATTTCATAACAAACATAAGTAACACAAACTGTGGGAGTAGAAAATGTTTTCTTGTACAGCACTGTAGGTGGAAGACTTGCCAAGCAGTTAGAAAGACAATGATTCATCCTTAGAAGCCGACTCAGGCCCACTGGTTGGCACACATCCACTCTGCGGAAGTGTCCGTCAAACCTTACCAGCTAGAAAGTTTCTGACCTGCCTTGAGGGGAGGTCAGAGAGCAGAAACTTTCTAAACTGGATGAATTATTGTATGTAGATAGTCATTAGTTAAGAACACTCTTGTGAGATGCACGGTCTCTGCAATTGTGAAATAGGCTGTCCATGCATTCTGCATCCATTCTCTGAGCAAGATGACAGCAGAGAGAACGACAGAAGCATTAGAGGCACATTTTTTGACCCATTGTGATCAAATTAGATGAAATGAAAGGTCTCATTGTTCAGCACAGAGCAGACTTTATTCAAAAAGTTTATTTAGTGGTGAAAAATCACATCGCAGATAAATCAGAAGTCTATTCTATCACTGGGTAGACGGAGACTGGCTGACTGTCTGCCAGACAGTGCAACATGCCATTAGGCCCTGTGAACTGGAGTAACCTTAAATAATTGCCCAGTCTATGACCAAAGTTAATAATAGAGCACAGCGGGTGCTGCAATATGCTCTATGCTTGAGCTTTATACTGCAGAAATGGCTAAGATGCTTATGGGAATTTTCCAGGGGATTCAAAAACAAGCCGCTGTGACAATGATGGGCATCAAAACGTATCTCGGACTCACATCGGAAACAATTCTCAACATCTGCACGGACTGATTACGTTTCTGGGTGCAGCTGAAAATGTTTTACTTGTAACCTTTCTACATCGATAATTATTATCAGTTTGAATGCTTTTGGCCTCCATTTTAAAGAAGACGTTTTGATAAATATGCTTATTGTGTTTCTAGGGGAAAGTTCAATGGAAAGATCTCATATCAACGTGTGGCTGTACACCGAAGCTCCACCTTCGTCTAGTGCGTCTGTTTAAAGAGTAACAAAAGCCATTCAACGGCACACAACTTTCCACGAGCTGCTTACTTTATTCATTTTTTTATTGTAATACTATAGTGATTGATTAACAAGTCATAATTCACTGCGCATGCATTTGCAGCACGTAGCCTCCGTTTTCAGACGCAGTGATGGTAAAAAAGCACGCATTGATCGTTCCCCCACATGCTATATTTGAATGTAAGCGCTCTGCTGAGAGGTTCTGTTCTGCCGAAAAGAGAACAGAAAGTCTTCAGTGTTTGACAATATTAGCAAAATAACTGATGACAAATCAAATTAAGAACTGGATCGACAGCATAAAAATGGGACTAGCTAAATAAAGGGGCTTTTTTCAAACACCTTGATAACTGTGCAATTAAAAGGTCCCCTAAAATACCACATGTGCACCCGTACGTTCATGGGCTTAATGAATGAATGCTTTACTTTTATTTACACTATGAGTTTTATTTAAAAATTAATTTCATGCAAGAACAATACATGATCATTGATAAAAATGTATTCTAAAGGTGTCAGTAAATGAAGAAAACAATAAAGCACCCAAAACAAAAGTTTCTATCGGTCAGGAATCAGTGTGATTTTAAATATGAGGGCAGTGACAACACGACTAGCCCCTCAGTTCTCCCCCACAATTGCCGTTTACAGACTTCTGAGGCTAAAACGCACATGAAGCATCATTCTCCTTTCTGACAACTCAACATTTCTACAAACAGGGAGGCAGACTCAGTAAAACATGTGCCAGAGGCTACTGAATTTTGCATTTACGGCCCTTGCTGGCGACTTTTCTGACAGGCTGGCTACTCCACAGCTTCGGGTGAAAGCCCTGCCAGCATCTCTACAGATCACAAATTGTTTATCTGCACAAAAACTAAAATGCACAAACAATAAGTGCCCATTTTACAGGAAGTAACCTGCTGACCTGTGTCTTGGCTCTGAGTAGGAGTCATCAGACGACCAGTAGAGACTTAGTCTAGCTGTTTCCAGCCTTTTTACAAAGCTAAAATAACCAGCTGCTGGCTTTATATTTCCTCTACAGACATAAATGCTTTTGATGCTTTCGTCTAAGTATCGAAGTGTAAAACTGTATTTCCTAAATTAGGGCTGCAAGGTGGAACAGTGGCAAGGTCGCCTCGCAGCTAGAAGGTCGCCGGTTCGCATCCTGGTGAGGACACTTGGGACACCTTTCTGCATGGAGTTTGCATGTGGGTTCTCTGTGATAGACTGGTTACCTGTCCAGGTGAACCTGCCTTCACCCTGAGTCAGCTGGGATAGACTCCAGCCCCCCATGACCCTAGTGACGATTAAGCGAGAATAGATGATGGATGGATGTATTTCCTAAATTCCAATTATTTTCTTTAGTTGTGTTTAACCTGCTCTCTGACTGGACTGACACATGTTCCCGCATGGTGCTCATCCTACCTGTGTGTAACTGTGGTAATTTGGCTGTTTCTATATATTTATAGTTCTACTATCTATCTTTAAAGCAACCAAATGAGAGCTTAATCCTGATGGGTTACAGAGAGAAGCTGCATGGTCAGACGAATATTAGAAATGCACTGAGAACGGTTTCAATCCGTCCATTTTGTGGCTTTCAAAACTGAAAGAATGGCGTGAGTAAAAGCAGAAATAAAATATTTGCTTGCTGGGCAGTTTTTTTCTTCTTCTTTCAAACCACAGAGAGAAGATAACCGCAGCATTCTGTCCGACTGACTGAGCGCCGTCTCTGTGTTCTAAGCCGGGCCAGCATTGTGCTATTGCATTTCTGTGGATGATATGCATTCCCTAGTTCTCTCTGAAGATTTTTTTTTTTTTTTTGTCTTTTTAATCTGATTGAGACACAATAGTTGTAGGAGTTTCTATTTGAGAGGCTAAGATCCAGTCCAGGGATTATCTCCTGCACAGCTGCCACTGTGGTCTCCCTCCTCCTCCCCCTGTATCGCTCTCTCTCAATCACACACTCTGAAATAATGTCCACCCACAAACCCATGTGTGACACTAAACACAGATAACTGTCACATCAAACCCCTGGCCTACAAATATTAACTCCGCACGTCTCCGTAAAAACCAGGAAATTATACAATACCGCGAGTAAATCCAAGCGATAAACACAGCTGCTGTAATCATTTTCCCAGCTTTGTCGTCCTTACAAAGGAGATTTATTTGGGCTGATGCAGACGAACTGATGCAACACAACAGCATCTCTTCCCTTTTATTCTAATGAAATGCAACGCAGCAAATTAGATTTAAATAATCAAGTGCCTTAGTTATTTAAATGAATAGTGATTATGAGTATTTTTGCACAATATTTTGCTACAAGACGGAAAGTGAGGTACGCGGGGAGACAGACAGCGGCTACGGAGAAAACAAGACGCTAAATAAACCACGTCTGCTCAGTCCACACACAGGATTGCAATAAATCAGGAGCGGGGATTACCCCGGAGTGTGAGTTAATCTGAGCGTGCGGCAGGTCAGCCAGATAGAAAGGCAGGCAGACGAGCTAAAGCTTCGTCAGAACCTCCCGAGGCCAAAGCCTGTTGGATCCACCACCGGTGTTAATGGACCCGATAGAGCAGCCCCGTCTGTTGTCTATTTGCACACCAGGCTGCAACCTTGACACACTTCAAACGGCGCTCGGTTACCTCATCAGACCACAGAAAATTATCGGTTGCAAAAAAAAAAACGGCGTACGATTTTCATATGCAAAGTCGGCCGCTAGGGAGAAGAGCCAGTGGACCACGGCTCGGAGGAAATATGCTATTTAAGTAACTCAAACAGCACGTCAGGTATCAGGAGACGTCTTTTGCATCCTTGATCTTTAACCCACAACAACAGTATTTGGCTACTTAAAATAAACAGTCACATTTCAATATCACTCCACCCATTCCACGCCCTCAGTTCAACAACTACCAAAGAACATCAAGTATTTAAATGGCTATATATAGTAATTTCATGACCATACTGAACCTATACACGCCAAAGTTCCTGTCGAGGCAGTAGGTTGAGCAGTCCTACTTCTATCAGACTGTGTCGCAGCATTAGGTGGCTTAAAGAAGAAAGTGAAAATGTGTCAGGGAATAAAAAAGAGGTCTGTGATACCACAAATACCAAGAGATTCGTCTGTGTGTGTGTGTCGGTGCCAACTGTGTGGATGTCCTGTAGGAATGGAATTTGAGGCCTGGTATGTTGACATGCTGGCAGCAGTGGGGCGGAGGGGACAAACCTCCTAAACAGTAGAGTATCTGGGACGGTACTCGGGGGCTGTGGGATCAAGCCTCATAAAAGCAGGCGAAGTGTTGGTGTGGCGACGTTAAATCACCTAACTGCATTTCTCTAGACGGATTGATACGCACACAGAGAGAGTTTAAATCTCAGCAGATTTGGGGGTGCAAAAAAAAAAAAAATCCCATCAAAATGAGTCTGACCCGTTTTGCTCACAGCAGGGAGGCGGCAGACTTGGACCAGGATAGGCCAGAGCCAGGGAGGTAATGAGTGTCACCCCAATACAGAAAGACACAGAGGGACAGATTACACACTGAAATCTATCAAACAGAGGCTTGTAACACCATTGTAATTAAAATGCCGCTCGGGGGCATTACCACATGGGGAGGCAGAAACTGTGGCTTCAGAATACACACTGCACCTCGACCCATAAGCTAAACACTGGACATCCAAGCAAAAAAACATCTTGCCTGTGCTTTCACTGAGGCTTTGCAGAAGTCATTCTACAAGCTGAGATTAGCAGCACCACTGTTAGAAGCAATTGGTGAATATTTCAGTTTCTTGTTTGTTTTTTCAGAAACATTCAAACATCAATATATTAAAACATATGTGCTGTAATCAAAAATCACTTAAACCATTGTGTAATACCGCATATTTTGGACGCCATGTGGTCTAGACAAGTTGAAAGTGCCTGGTCAGTGCTTACAGCAGTGAAAGATGAGGCTTTGCTTGGACTGCAAATGCACTCGTACCAAAACAACCACAGTGTATAAAGTAGTTTTACTGACAAAGAGAGGAAACAAAGAGAAAGTTTCAAATGTCGTCTCAAAGCTAATCGAGAAATAAAAAAATCAGACAAAGCGTTGTGCAAAGTCTTTAACATCCAAACTAAAGTATAAACAAAAATCTATGACACGACAGACAACAGGCAATGCAACATTCATCCATTATCTATACACCGCTTAATCCTCACTAGGGTCGTGGGAGGATGGAGTCTATCCCAGCTGACTCAGGGTGAAGGCAGGTTCACCTGGACAGGTAACCAGTCTATCACAGGGCTACACTTAGAGACAGACAACCAAGCACACTCACATTCACACCTACGGACAATTTACAATCACCAATTAACCTCAGCATGTTTCTGGACTGTGGGAGGAAGCCGGAGAACCCGGAGAGAACCCACGCTGCACGGGGAGAACATGGTGTCCTCACTGGGACGCGAACCTTCTAGCTGTGAGGCAACGATGCTAACCACCGAGCCACCTTGCAGCCCGCAATGCAACAGCTGCCTAGTATTTGATAAAGAGGCCACCTTTTGATGACTAAAAAGTCATAATGCCTGGGCTGCTGCTATATGGCGACTCATGTACAGGGGCTATAGTCCCTGATGCAGTAGCCATGGGTTCAAATCCCGCTCATGGCCCTTTGCTGCAGCTCCTTCCCCCACTTTCCTGTCTCTCTCTCTCTCTCTCTCTCTCTCTTTCGCCTGTCCTATCTAATAAAGGCAAAAAGGCCAAAAACAAACAAAAAAAAAAGAGTCAGAAAAATGGTTAACCTACCAGCTCAGTAACTCATTTAGCAGTTAAAGTGTGATAATTGATATGGAAGCATAATTCTGGCCTTACTCTCGCTGTAATCACCCTATCTCTTCTCAAAATCAATTTGAATCCGGCAGCTGGGGGCAGCAGGATGCTCTCTTACATCATGATGTTGTTTATCAGAATTCTCGCTGCAGTTCATTTCAGCAATATGCTCTGAAGGCTCAAGCTTTAAAAAGGGACAGAATCTGCTGTGAAGTAAATAGATGTGACAGCAGAGGCGACTGTGGGTGTTCAGGAACAACTTTTTATAAAGCATTACGGTTGGGCTTGTTGCTGTCTGAGGCAAAGGTAACGCTCAAAAACAAGTCAGTGTGTGATCCAGAAGCTGATGGTCCAGTTATGTCATGGAATACAGGTCATTATGGCCGCTTAAGTTGTGTGTATAATCATTTTTGGACTATTTTCACCCACATGCTTTGCAGCTTGGAATTTAAAGCCGGCGGTGAAAGAGAAAGAAAGAATTTTAACTTTTGGTTTAAATACAGCTGTCAGTGTCTTTATGGCACATCAGCGGGGAGCGATGCGGAGATGAGAAGGAGTGAGACCTAATTACAGCTCTCTGACTCAACACTCGGAGGGGATGACTACCGAGAAAAAAGGCAGCAGGAGCGAGAGGAGGGCAGAAAACAAGGCACAGTGACGGAAGACAGATCAAGTGAGTCGAACGGCAAGAAGCGAGAGACGGCGACACGAGCAGAGAGAGAGGGAGAGAGAGGGAGAGAGAGGGTGAGACAAACAGACAAGAGAGAGAGTGGAGACGACACAGGACCGCTTTGAAGAATCACACTCCTTGTGATCAGCTTAGGAAAACTCCTCAAGGGCAAATAACACAGAATGGGGGCATTTCTTTTTCAGAGCAGGCCTGCAATGTTGTGATCTGCGGAGCGTTCCATCTCTGTTAGCCGGCTAACTGCATTACTTTTTGTTTTGTTTGATATTCCATCAGTTCACTGAAAAGACAAAGTTGTCTTTTCATCACCACAGTGCACAGATTTGTTTTTGATCCCCATTAAATGCAACACGTACCCTGTATTTGTAGAGCCACAGACATCTTCTCTCTTTTTATTACTCTTAAGATGCCAGAAAGAATGTTAAAGATGTACAGTAACATTCACTATTATTACGACTATTCGATTTGTGACACAAATGCTGGCGTCAGTCGGGACATTTACGTGCAAGAATGATAATCAAGCGACCCCGAGTGCCACTAATTCCTGCTTTAGATGTCTAATTTAATGAACCACACAGCTTGCATGTGCTGGATTACTGATTAGAGGGTGTCCGCGGTGCCTATATCCTTCGGGCATGTGTACACTAGTCATTTTTCCAGCGATTAAGAAAGTACTTGGAGAAAGCGCCTAAATAAAGCACGAAGAAGCTCTTTCAAAACCGCTGCATCTGTCTAGTGCAGCTTTGTGTGAACTGAGAGCCACATGCAAGGTTTGGCTTTGGACCATTCCAGGCGTGTGCATCACCTGCATAACCAATTAGTCATCAGGAAATGACTGACTTTCAACCGGGTAATCTCCTCCTCCTCCTACTACTACTACTATAATGAAATCATGTCCCTCTACAAATAAATATACAACCCCTTATACAAATATATGCATTGTCTAGTACCCCCCTAAATGTTTGTATTGCGTCTACATGTACGCATCTTTCTGCCACCAATGACAAAATGCAATTCATTTTATAAACATCAGAGTCATGTCGTACTGGCGCTGCTCTACGTATTCTGTCTCTAGGTGTTCTTCAGCACCGACAATTGTTGCTCTGACAAGTTCTGAGCAAGCAGGCCGCAGAAAAGTGGGAGAAACAGATGATTTTAAACAGTAGGCATGACTGCTGACATACTAAACATTGTCCAGTTGAGCAGCTATCAGGCTCAAGTGAGTAGTTTTAGTAACTAGTGCATGTCTGCTGCCTGTACGTCGACTCTGAGCAGCTGCACAAAACAGCACAACAACGAAAAAGGAGCAAAACAGGAAACACACTTTGCTCCATCACTATGCCAAGGCAATATTTGCAATTTTCACAAGTCAAATTCACAATGGAATAACATATGAATTAGCCACGCTACTTCAGCCAGCGACATAGCAGAAATCTGGATGCATCTGACCAACTTTCTCGACCAGAATGACGGATTATACGAGGGCTACTAACATTACACCAAGTGAGACACAAAGTTTTGCTATGACAACCTGTTAACTGATGCTAACTTATCAACTGTGATGTTGGTGAACATTGGGTCTGTGTTCTGGTTGGATCCAGGGCCCAGCTTTCAAATAGTAGATGGGTTTGTTTTTAGTTCTGGGTAGCAAATTTTGGGGTCTTTTTGGGGCTGGACACAAACTCCTGGAGCCATGAAGACCTCTAAAACAGATTTCTGGATCTTTGTGATGCAGAAGTATCGACTCATTCAGTCCCAAGCAAAAAAAAAGGTTTGTTGTGTTCAGAAATTGTACTCTGAAGAGTTTTTCTTACATCGATATATCACAGTTTGAAGCAGACAAAAGACAGAAGCACAAAGTCAGAGAAATGTACTTATCTAAGCTTTCTCTCCAGAGATTCAGCACTTAATTAGAAAATAGTCTGCTGCTATGCAAATGTGAGCAACACACACACACAGTCTTGTAGACTCCAGTGAGATCCTACAAGGCCTTTGGCAGCGTAAGTACACCGAGTCTCATCTGTATCGAAAACTGCACAATGAGCAACATAGCGGGGATTTATTGACCCTTAAGCTGCACACGGTCACTGCTGCTTCATAAAGACGGCCAAGAAACCCACAGAACACTGCTCCGAACTTTAACTAAACGTGTTTGGAAAGGAAAAGAAAAGTCAAACAGTAGGATCTGAGTCTGGGCTTAAAGCTCAAACTCTAACAATGGCTAATGAGTCTTTTAAGTGAATCTTGGATAATCAAGACATGCAGGCAGCACAAGGTAGCGCTGATAAAATTCCCCCTTCCCTTCAACAGTCAAGCGGACAGAGAGGGGAAATCGATATCCTAAGCACTAATAAATGACACGGGTTGTCATTAATCATGGGATGGGTGGGGGGGTCTCAGAAGAAAGTGCTGAATTAACACTTAAAAGCTCCATCTGCCACAATAACGTCTGTCACAGGGCACCTATAAAAGAGGAGACGTTAAATAATTTTACTGCAATTCCACTCCGAGTAACGCGGCAGCTAAACTCTAGCTGTCTGAAAAGACGAGGCTCCTGCTCGTCGGTGTGAATGCGGTGCTGCTGTGTGCAGACTGTAGAGCTGCTGGAGTTTGCTGTGGAGCCACAGGAAGTTGCTGGGGGTTGGAAGACACATCAAACAGGATGTGAAACAGCGAAGCCGTAGCATTAACATAAGCGCGTTCAGAAACAAGGACACACTAATGTTGGGACAGACTAGACAACTTTACCACAGACTAAACTCAGCGCTGACCCTGGGCTCAGAAAAAAAAAAAAAAAGGTTTGGGGCAGCAGGACGAGCGAGTGGTGTTCTTCTCAAGGAAAACCCATTTCTGTGGGTATTTTATATTCACACTGACTTTGCAACGAGCCTGTGTCTAAAATCTGCAATCTAAATACCCTGAAACGGTGGAAATTTTAACTGGAGGAATCCTGAAACTGATCTGCTAAATCCAACATCTCAGAACCTGGAGTAGAAACCTTACAAAAAGCATTGTGCCGCTTTTCTTGTTTTATTTATTTTCCAGATCATTTCAGGTTCTTCACAAAGTCTTGCTGCTAACAGGGGTGTCATGTTTACTCAAGTGTCACTTATAAATGAAATGCCTTCTTAAATAAATATTCTAACCAACATTAAACAGCACCTTGATGTCTGGTTCTTTTTGCGTTTTCTCTGGGAGGTGATATTTAATTTGCATCTCCTCTTTTATTAGTGAACAATTACCTGCCTTAATGACCACAGAGTGTCTTGACAATCCCAGACTGTGTTGGTGATCTACTGGCAAGCTCTCATTCAACTCCTTAGACGACTTTAAATCAGAATTTTATGGCATATTATTTTATTAATGGCTGCAACATAATATTGACACAGTGGTAGAAGCTGAACAGTCTTCTTAAATAAAGAAAAGCTCCGACTCTGCAGACAGCAGTTTGCAGAAGTAGCGCAGTGGAAAGGCGGATCTTAGATCATGTTATATGGGCAGGGTTCAGAGATCTATTAATGGGAGCTAATTCTGCCGGCTAGAAGGGCTGGTAATCTTTATTTATTTAAGGAGGAAATGAGAACAAGTGCACAGTGCTCAGGGCAATGGCCAGACTTGACTGCGGCCTCCGCACGCCTGCTGCTTTGCCTCTAGATCTGCTTTCTGACACATAAAAAGAGTTAAATGAGGATAGATTAAGCCACACTGCAAAGTCTAACATGGGATGAACGCACAAAAAAAACCCAGAAGTCACTAGACAAACATCTGACTGATTATATATTTAAGTAAACCAACAGGCTGCTGTGAATAAAGATTGAGCCCTCACTGATTTTTAGTGTCATCATGTTGTGCTAACAGGTCATGCTAGCTGTGTTTATCCACCTTAACTAGTTAAAACAATGAAGCTGCCACTCAGTCATCTCTACAGTAAATAGTACATTATACATGTCCAGTGGAAATGTCAGGCATGTGTGCACAACTAATGTTAACTTCCGTAACTGAAGCCAAGCCCACGGTTTAATGGAGCCAAACACACTGAAGTTACAGGAGACAGATTTGAAGGCAGACCTCGCCACCTTCCCCTTTTTCGTCTATGCATGATAGGAAATCACATTGTGAAACTAAGCTTGTCTGCATTATGCAAATGAGTCTTGGGCCCACACACGATACTGTAAAATATCCTAAACCCACGCTTCAGTGCCGTCGAACGCTAGGCCCAAATTTAATCAATAAATCTGTTCATACGTTGTGATTAGGAGAGAATCCGTAAAGGTCAAACAACTGGCTGTAAAGATAAAACAGGAAGGTAGCAGCAACAGCAATAAATGTACACACCCATAATTAGACTCTTATTTCATTTATTACATATAGTGAATTTCCTCCTACATGAAAGGAAATTGCTTTATTATTATTTAGTTTTTAAAGGTAAGCTCAGCGCTGCCATGTGAAGACAAGACGGCGCGGTACGAGCCTGTGTGCTGCTTCACTACTCAGTAACTGGCAAATGTGACAACTAAATGTTGGCGTATGACTCAAGGCTACAAATTAGCGGCGAGTATAGTCTGGTCAACCAGCTGTGACTCATAGCGACACAGAACTTACTATCTGGCTGACAGTTGTGGCATCTGATAACTAAATATCTTCGCGGCGCTGGAGAATATGGTCTTCCTTTCGTGTGATGAAAGCCAAGACTGTGTGCTAACGAAGCAACATGAAAGAAAGTAGTCGCCGATATGTTTAGTAAATAAAACGTATGATTGATCACAGTCTAAGAATCACTACAAAAGAAAACCAAATTGACCTTTAGGCGTCTCAGCATCAATAATTATAACTTATTAATGAAGATTCTGGCTATAATAAGAGACATTCTCATGACATTCGAGCATAATTTGAATCTACTGAGACACACGTGCCGTCTTATTTGAAAATCCCCAAATAATGGCAGGCGATTATAAAAAAATTAGCACATGCAGATTTCATTCTGATTGAATAGGTCAACGAAGGATTTCAACCTTTTCATCCCCCACAGCGGCAGACAGAGGCTTACATAAAAGGTCTTTTTTTTCTAAAAGCAAATGAAACAAGGACAGAAACTGCGGCGTTAAGCCAGAGCTGGGTCCGTGTGCAATATTTCTGACTTTTAGTGAGTCACTCAAACTATAAGTAATTGTGCTGCTGACGCCAAACATAAGAGCAAAAAAACACAGCCTACAGGATCAACCCACAGAGGCTGTGTATAGCAAATGCAAAGTCTAAGGCGTGATTATCAAGGCTGTGAATCCCAACTCGGGGCTCAGTGCTGCTTGGATCAATGTTGGGTTACCAGCTGTATTTAGGATGTGAGGGGGGTTTTTGAAGGTCTACTGGTACATTAGAAACCATAGTCTGACGCCATCGTGAGTGGGAACTATTATTGCAACACTTTCACAACACCTACATGTATGCATTTGACTACATTCACACGAATACTTGTTTTAAAGCATATAACTTTTGCTATATTTATTCTTCAAGTCCACACTACTTCAAACCTATAACAGAGACTTTAGGAAACACTGCCAACCCTGTTTAATCTGAAAAGTTCAGGATTATAGTCCAAACTGGGAGAATCTGTGACTTCTAGACACCCACGTTGGTTTACCGGCCGGGTTCACTACTGATTCGACACACTCCTGTCCTGTGACCCTGATGCGGGAGAAAACAAAGACATCGGCTCTGACATGTAGCGGTAGCTTCAACGTGGATAACAAACAACAGGCGGTGCATACTGTGGTCTTTGTCAGCGGCTGTTGTGCAGTTATAACTTAACTTGATCATACTACTACTGCCTACATGTGCAAGCAAATTGACAGAATTCAACTGAATGGCCGTAAGTGTAGATTACTTCTGGAACAGTCATCTGCACACTGGAGATAATGTTTGTTTAAAATGTGGTTTTACAATAAAACCATTAACGTGGCCGTAGCTAACAGCTAGCACTGGAAGGCTCCTGATAACATTCAGCGAAGCGGGCAGTTCAGTGCTATTGAGCTGTCAAGTTATCAAGCGCATCTACAAGTGCTATACCTTAAGCTGATAAGCCACGAGAGAATTATGGTCAACGCAATCTAGGATCATGAGTTATTTCCTTTGCAGAGAGAGCAAAGACAAGATGCACCGTGTAAATAGTACTTTAAAACTGCACTGCAACAGCATGCAGTCAGTCTGCAGCCTTTGTATCGACACCAAATTATCATTAACACACCGTAATCATTAACAAAATTACGCTGCTGCTGCAGTGTGTGCTAACAGGTAGTGAATCAACATAAAACCAGCCGTCCAAAAGTAATAATCCACAACACCTAACAGATATCATCGGTTAGTTATCAGCACGGCCGCCATCTCCACTTAAAATGGTGAGAAGTTAAGGATCCTACATACAAGACGAGCCTTAACACAGGGCTGCTCTCTCATGAGAGGGAGTCTTTGTCCCGAGAGCACAGCTATTTAGTATTAGTATCAGCAGACAGATAGCTCTGGTGATGGGAGCAAAGGAGCCACAGCGAGCATAGTGCACCTCAATAAGGTTTTTATACGTAAGGCTGCGAGGCACAGCATCGAGCGAAGCAATAAGGACGTCTAAAGCAAACAGGAACAACTCTAAATAACCTTGACTTGTTAGGTGCTGTATAATTGCAGCTCTTCTTTTGATAGTGTCCTTTCACTAATGGTAATGCAGTCAATTGAGAGAGGAATTTAGTATTATTGATGTTTAAACAACTCTTATGCAACCAAAGTGTCCGACTGATCTGAAAAGCAGAGTGCAAAGAGCAAAGTCTGGCGGCGGAAGACAGCGAGGACAAACAGATGTAGCTTCACGTTGTGCTTATTGCTTTAAAGTAATTAGCGGATGCAGAAAAAATGGCAGAAAAATTATTTAAAAAAAGCACACACACGGGTAACACCTGGTAAACCGACGCCATACCGTTTAGGTTATTGGTTGGTCGGCTTCCTCATACTTTGGTGCCAAGACTGTTTAAAACTTTACAATAAGTAATTACAAAAAAAAAGCGCAAAAATCATCATGTCCTCTCTTTTTATTGCTTTTAGTAAAGTTGACGAATGCACAATTTTGTGATGCAACTGCTCAGTTGAATAATCAGAATTAATTGCTGACAGATTATCAACATTACTTTCAACAGCATGTTTAATTTACAGTCTAAAAATCTAAACTCCAAGAGGACTAAACGTGTGCATCTCACAAGTGGTTCCACTCGTATCAATACAGAACATGATTAATACTTTGGAATAAGGCTAGACAGCAGATTGTGCGACAAGCTGCTCGGCAAAGTGGACGCTTACATCCGAGGAGAAGAAGAGCTCGTCTCTCATTTGAAAACAGAAGAAAAAACGACATTATAGAGCCCGCCGTACCTTTGACTTTACATTATGGCAATATCCTGTATACAAGCTGCTGGGTACTGTTTACCACAGCGCTACCCGATTGATCACTTTCGCTCTCGCTGGAGAAAAGAGAAAGTTTCTCATACGTACTCGTCACAGGGCTGGTTTGCAGCACTACACAGCGTTTTACTGGAACACCACTTAAGCTAGAAGAAGTTAGGGACGGTTATGTAATCTATATTTATGATTTCAGTTGTTTTACTCTCTCCCCACTAAAAGTTTCTGAATAAATAAAGCTTAAACAACATGTTCAATAAGGTCCCAGTGCACGTCGTGTGTTTCAATAAACGACAGCAGCGTGTTCCTTCCAGCTTCTCACAAGTTACCTGGAGGTTAGAAACATTCAGGACTTTAATGTACTGAGGAGTGGAACAAAAGAGGGAAACAAGATAAAAGAAGATGAAAGAAATAGAGAAGAAGAAGAGGAGGAGGAGGTGGGGGTGGGGGAGGGCGGCATCTGACAAAAATCATGCCAATTCATTCCACTCAAAAACGAGTCCTGTGGGCAAAGCGGCCAACAAATGATTCAGATGAAATGTGGCCACCGCTAGCGGCGACGTTCGTGCTGGCTTTCCTTCCCCCTTTTTTTAGATCCATTCTCTGCACAGACATAAACTGTAATGCGTTTATTTTGTGCAGCTTTTAAAGGCTGCGCGCTTACAGTACGATGCCATTTGACGAGGGTCGCGTGTAGGGTTTTCTTTGTGAGCAGATATGTTCTAGCTCCACATAGTTACACGTCACACTGACTATTTTATTTTTAGTAAAACCTGCCTTGTACAAACTCCTGAGAGACAAGAGCTGAAAACACCCTAAAGTCGATTTTGTAAAAATAACATCAGGTATGCTTAAACATATTTAACATGAGCTTCGTCTTAATGACCCAGACATCAGTGGGCACATCTCATCTGTAACGGTGTCAATTAAGGGAAAAAATCTTTGGTATTTCCCATTAACTTCTTGGATGGAACTCTGCCATCTGGTGAGAAGCTTGAGATTTTCCATCAGGGCAGCTGGCTGTTGAAATCAGACGTAACGTACAGTACTTTCTCTTCTCATATGCAAATTTAAAAGAGCTCCTATTTAGCGCTGTATTTAGCTCAGTGTTTCCTAAGCTGACTTTCTCCCTCTCGCTCTCTCTCCCTCTCGGCCTCCCCCCTGCTGAGATAAGAAGTCTTTTCAAATCGCTCTGCTCAAATCTCTTTTTCGGAGAAAAGCAGCAGTCATCCCCTGATAGAACAGTCGGCTCATCCACAACAGCTGACTGTGTTTTAAAAACGCTTAAGATAAAAATTTTAAAAAATAACACTGTTAGCTATAAGCGTCCTCGTTTTCCCGTCTACCTGTATGTCAGGGCGAAGCAGATGTTGCTCGTAAAAGCAATTTACTGTTATGATCAAAACAGCGTGACAGGTTACACTGAAAATACAACAAGCCGAGCGGTTCTGCACCAACAGAGCCGGCGCATGAGGGGTAATTCCCTCCACCAAAAGCTCAAGTAGTGCTTCTGAGAGCTACTTTCACTTAAATGACGAACCTCAAAACCAGGAGGCACAAAAAGGAATTCTTAAAGTCACGCTTTATCAAATGCAGACAAAGCTTTCGGCTACATACCTTGAAAATACAGAAATATTAAATGTGTGTCGTCACCTTTGCGCTTCATAACTGTATTTTCTAACCAGCGGTGAATATAACAGTCACGTTTAAATCCAAGAGAATCGTTGTGCAGGAAGATTTCAGTATTCTTGGCCATCTCATCAAGGTCAGCGAATGACTTTACAGCCAACAAGAACGCACAAAGCTCTGAACAAGCCTCTCATGCCTGAGGATAGGACGAGCCTGGGATTCAGAGAGCTCTTTAAATAGTCCATAATGGAAGACCTTGCAGCTTTTGCCTCTTAAATCACCGTGCCTTTGCAGAGTAACGTTGTTTGTTTAGACTATTTCACTGTCCTACAATAGGCCACCGCATCCCGGCCTAAAATGTTGCTGCCACATGTAATTACCGTGTGTGTGTGTCGTCAGCAGTGTTTTGGATTTTTAGGCTAAAACTGACTCATATTTTTTCTTCTATAAATGCTGGCTGACAGGTGCCTCCAGCTACTGTGCGACAATGCGACTGGCTTTACACAGGTGATATAAAACATATCAATGTTCTTGTTTTTTCCCGTCTTTATTTACTTTTGATAGGACTGTTTCCTTTTGCACAGAGCTGATAATGCAGAACCGACAGCAGGAGTACATTCCCCAAAGCTATGAGTAAGACGAGCCTCAGCATCAACCCATCTAGCGGTTGTCACTTACCTTGAGGATTTCTCCACGCTTAAAACTAAGCTCGTCATCAGCAGTGGCTTTGAAATCGTATTTGGCAATGGCCTCCATGGTCCTTGTCGCGTGCTGGAAACTGCTCTTCTGAAGTCGTGTTTCAGCGGCTGATTAAAAAAAATAAAAAAAAACACTTATCCAGGCCTTCTGCGGTCGAACGCTTTTCTCCCGAGTCTCTCCTCCCGTCGATGACCCGTTTCTTTAGGGCTTAGACCTCACATAAAGGTCACAGGAAGGTACCTGGAACAAGGAACCACATGATGCTCAGACTTAGTTTGTAGCTGTACAGTTGTTTGTAGAAAACAAATATTGAAACTCTAATGAACATTCAGACACTGAACTCTCATTTCAACATGTCAGGATGGGAAATTAACTTTTTAAAACATCTCCCAACCACTGACAGATTGAAATTCATCAACCATTCAAGGGTAAATCATTATGTACAGTCAGGCGCAGAGAAAATTGTGTAGTCGTGATGTGATGAAGCTGTTTAAGGAAACAGCACACAAGTAGTTTTGGATCTAACATCTAAAACATAAACATGTCTAATGGTCCTTCTCAACTGTTTAGGATTGTTTGCTGTCTCTAATCTGAGGAACATCCATCAGAAGATAAAAGCATCCTGTGACAGTACCTCCAGAACTTCTTGGCATCCAAACCACCTGGTGCAACCAAAGATCAGTGGCAAAAGCTGACATGGACACACCGGCTAAAGCTACAGTTGCTGAGTTAAATAGATAAAGCTACGTTATCCAATTAGGTTTGTTTGCTAATATGCTACCGTGCAGCTCTGATGGGCTCAACACTAAGGCCATTAAACCTGACAGCCAGCCAGCCAGCCAGAAGACAACAGAGGAGAGGAGAGAGGCAGATGTACAGATTTCACAGGGTGTATCACTAGAAAAAATTAAAATAATATCACCTCTTCAATAAACAACCAGCTCATCCGTTAGCTAGCAGCACACCACAGATAAGGGGTTCGGTGTTAGCGACACACAATAAGTCCTGACACACTGCTGTGCTACTCTAAATAACAACTTGTGACCGGTACACCTTTTATATTGAAGACAAAGAAGAACCGAGTTACAGAGGTGCTATGAAAAGCAAAGTCATTAAAAAAAAAAACGGGAAGTTCAAAACGGAGGCAGCCTGTAGTTACCGTTAAAAACGTCCCATCCTTCTCGTGATTGTTCGCTGTCAAAAATGTCAACACGTTAGCACCGCAAACTCACCGCTTTTGAGCACGTTTCTGTCTTTCCCTTTTCTTTCTTTCTTTCCTCTTTATCTATTTGTTAATTTTTGTAAAAACTGTTTCTCCCCCCTCGACTTTGAGCGGATCGATTCCGTTCCAGCAGGCAGACTGCGCCCACTGTTCTAGAACGCTACAGCTAGCATGCCGGCTAACGGTCGGATAACAATAACTGCGATGCGGTGCGGTTATCAAACTTAAACCCCCGTTAAATCATCGCAACGGACGACGACGTTACCGAGAGCCGCGTCCCGGGTTGTGATACCCGGGGGGTAGTTTTTTTTAAACGCTCGAGGCCTACTTGCCAGATTCACGTTGGCAAATGTGAAAAGGAAGAAAACACCTTTTTTTTTTTTTTTTTTTTTCATAGCGCAAGCTGTTGTTGCTAGCAGCTAGCCGAGCTAGCGCTGTGAACTTGGCTAGCCTGCGTCGCGGAATCAAACACAACAGCACACAACTTCTGCGTACGGCCGAAGCACAAAGGGGGAAAAACTCACCGCTCGAGATATTCCGTTTCGATGGTGCCACCGCGACAAACAAAACTGTAATTTATCCGCTCGGCGCTTCCTCTTCCAGAGCCGACCAGCGATGTATGTGTGGTGTCGCTTCCACCCCGACCCGAGAGCCGAAAACTAGCTGCTAGCATACGTTTAATTCCGCTTCCTTCCACGGAGCTCCGAGGATCAGCCTGCTGCTGTGACTGGAGCTCCTCCCTGTCAGTCTGTGTGCCAAACCCTCCACATTACTGTCACCCACGTCGGTCAGCATTACACAAGCGACTAATAACTATCAGTAGTGGGGCTGCGAGACACGGTGGGGGGAAGTGACACTGCGGTATTTTGTTTTTCTGCCATATAATGTAATATAATGTAAAAAATAATCAGCAGATGACTCTGTTTGGAAATAATTCCTAATCCTACAGTGATTGGTGTCATTTTGTTTGTGGATGCATCTGCATAAAAGGTTAAAACATCATTTTAGAAAGTTGTTTAGTTTCTAAAATGTTAGAAAATGTCCTGTTTTGACCCAAAACCAAAGATTAGTTGACTGTCATAAACAGGAACCAGAGAATATTCACATTTTAACAGCTGGAATCAGAGTTTTTCTTTCCTTTTTTTTCTTTAAAAATCACCCAAACTAATCAATCAATAATTAGAATATTAATCAATTAACACACCATAGGTCATTAGAAAAATATTCAAATTTTAGAAGCTGGAACCAGAAGTTTTTTTTCTCTTTTTTCTTTAAAAATCACCCAAATCAATCAATCAATTATTGGAATAGTAGTTGATTAATAGACCATACGTTAAACGGAAAATATTCACATTTTAGAAGCTGGAATCAGATGTTTTCTTTCCTTTTTTTCCCTGAAAAATCACCCAAATCAATCAATCAATCAATCAATTATTGGAATAGTAGTCAACTAACACCCCATAGGTCTTATGGAGCTTCATAGTGCTGATTTAAACTAGTAAACAAATTGTTTGTGTTGGTTTGTGTCGTGCTGGTGATTTCTTCTTGCAATCAAATCATCTTTTCCAGCGGTTCCCTCCTGGTCCTGTCTTATTTTGCTGCTCCAACATGGAGCCCGAACATCAACAAACTGTTTTAAGTTTAAAAAAGGATGTGTTCAAGCTGATTTTACTTCACATCACAGTTGTCATGATGGACTACTGGAGCTGAAATGATATATTGAGCACCCCTAACCGTTAGTAAAACTAGTTTATATCTCACCATGTGTACCCAGCTTTATACTAAATGCTTTTATGATCGTCTAATTCACTTAATACGTCGAACACCAGATAGAATAGACAAGACAAAGTTGGATTATTGTGCTACTAAAATGCATAAATAACTTCTCAGGAACACGTTTCTTGATGGGTTCTCGGCCGTCTGAGTGTTTCTGGTAAAACACAACATTTTATAAACCATCAGTTTTATTTGGTGGATTGTTGAGATACTTGGTCGTCTTTCATTGTTTTCATTTTTTGCACATCTGCTTCTAATTCTGGCCTCTGACAGCAGGCCAGAGCTGCAATCCTTTGACTGTGCTGCCACCTAGTGGGATGTTTTAACCACGGCCTGGTGTGTTCGCACATCTGCCAACCAGGGCAGAAGCTACCATCAGAAAGGCCTATATTTACAGGATTGATGTGTAAATTTCACAGAGGACTGCTAATGCTAATTTTACAGTTGAGCTTGAAAGTCTGTGAAGCTTATTTCTGCATAAACCTGAAACATCTTCACATTTTCACACAGCTCATTAAAGTAGCTTTGAGGAAAATGATCCACGTTTACACATCAGTGAGTGGAAGAAGTATGTGAATGTTGACTTTTAATGTCTTGATTTTCCTCCATTCCTCCTTTAAAACAGCTTTAACTCTTGGATGAGGGAGTTTCTTCAACTTCAGGTCCTTCTGCAGCATTTCTCCTGGATCAAGGCCAGGCAGGACTTTGCTGTTCCAAACATGAACGTTATTCTTCTTTAAGATCAACAACTACACTCAAAACATTTTTCTTTTTAAATTTACACGTATGATCACAATTTATTGCTCCGTCAACGACACTGAGAAACACTGGCCCAGATGAAGCAAAACAAGCCCAAACCATGACACCACCACCATCAGGTGTTATCTTCTCTCATGCGCCTCATTTCAACCAAAAAGCTTTACTTCTGTCTCACCCGCCTACAAAAAAAACAAAACAATCCTGCTGCGTTCTGGCTTGTCTGCGTGATCTTTATCGAGCTGCAGACATTCAGCAGTGTTCTTTTAGGAGAGCGGCCCTGCCATGGACAACACTGCTGCTTAATGTTCTCCTGATGGTGGACATGAACATCACAGAGGCCTTCAGTTACTCAGAAGGTCTCCTGGTTTCCTCTGTGACGACATGGAGTGATGTTTGTTGGTTGTTGGTTGAATTTCCTCGACTGACTGACTGTGGCTCGGTGGAGTTCTGACTCTGTAAAGGGTGATTCTGTGACTTGTTTTGGGCCTGATGACCTTCAACAACTCTCTTTGCGAGATCCTCAGAACATGCCGCAAAGGTCAAACTTTTATTGATTTCTGATCTTTAAATAAAACAAGGCACTCACTCACACGTCTCACTGACTGGAGACACCTCATTTCAGCTTCAACTTAAGTGCTACAACTTCACATACTTTTACCACCAATGGATCTATAAAATGTGATCATTTTTCTTGATAAATATGACATCAAGTATGAGGTTTTTTTTGTCTCATTTGCTTTATTATGTACCCTTTAAGGACTTGTGTGAAAATCTGATGATGTTTCAGGTCATATATGAGCAGAAATATAGAAAATTGTCACTTATGGTGCAGCTCAACCACCAGTAGGGGGTGAATTTGTGAAAAAATAAATAAAAATGCATGTTTTCTGATGAGCTTATTGACCCATATATCCACAGCAGAGTCTCCATGTTCTCCCCGTGCAGCGTGGGTTCTCTCCGGGTTCTCCGGCTTCCTCCCACAGTCCAGAAACATGTTGAGGTTAATTGGTGATTGTAAATTGTCCGTAGGTGTGAATGTGAGTGTGCTTGGTTGTCTGTCTCTAAGTGTAGCCCTGTGATAGACTGGTTACCTGTCCAGGTGAACCTGCCTTCACCCTGAGTCAGCTGGGATAGACTCCAGCCCCCCATGACCCTGGTGAGGATTAAGGTGTAGAGATGATGGATGGATGTTTGCTGATGAGCTTATTGACCCGGACAGCCACTAAATGTGATTTCTAGTTTGAAAGTCAACCTCAAAGTGATTTTTTCCCACATATATGATGAAAACTGTGATTTCTGCAGGTTGATCTTAATGGAAACTTCTTTAAAAATCCAAAAAATAGCTTTTGTTGCAAGAAAATAAGCACAAAAATGTGTCCTCTTGCAGGATTCACAAGCTTTCAACCACCAGGGCAAATATATATTTTAATACTTTTCAAGCCAATAAAGGCCTCGACAGTGAAAACTGATTAAAGGAGCATGTTTATTAAAAAAAAAACTATGATGGAGGAAAATAATGTCACCATTGACACTCTTAAAAAGTGATTTAAGATAAATAATACTGGATAAAGATTGACTCGTTCTTTGCAAACGTCCCAGATGACAATCACAGAGCAGCACAATGGAGATAATTAAAACATTACTGAGCACCACGATTATCTTGATTATTATAAAAATGACACACACACACACACACACACACACACACACACACAGACTTCCATTGTGTCTTCGTCCTAATTGCCATGTTCTGTTAGTCTGCCATCCTGAATTACGATGCTGAACACTTTCCTGTTTGTTGTGCTTGTTTTGTGATTAACACAACCTTGATGCTTTGGCACTACTGTCAGCGAGCCAGTCAGCCACAGAGAATTGGATTTAATTAGAGTGCATTGAGGATAATTAGCTCCACTTCATATCATATCATACAATCAAACAGAGGCTCCAACAACAAACGACTTAATTAAGAGAGAACTTGACCGGCCGTGTTTCTGTTAAACAGGTCAGGTTCTGGCTCAGCGGTCGTTCCCTGTTTTCAGAACTTTTTTTATTTAATCTTTACTTACTGCGGACAATATCAAAGCCCAGTCCGGCGCTGTTCTCTGTGGAGGAAGGAAAAGCAGCAGAAACACATTCTGCTTTTAAAACTCTCTCCTCTGCTCATGGAGTCGGAGCGAGGCGCGCGCCCTACGTCAGCTCATTGTAGTGGTCGCGTGCGCTCACAACAAGTCTCGGACAGCACGAGCACGCGGCGGCGAAGCCTCTCGCGCATCTCTCAGCTCCGTAAATGAACGCGGGCAGCTGCGTTTTTTTTTTTTTTTAATTTTTTTAAGGCCAACTTTTTTTTTTTTTTTTTGTTTTTGTTTTTTTATGTCGCTAATTGGATTTTTTTTTTTTTTCTGTCGCTGGGAACCTGTTATGTAAACTGTGTCATTATATTGAATATTTCAGCCAAACAGCAGCTCAAAGGTTGTGGCATGGATGTCTACATGAACAATTCTTCATCCTTCAACTCGCCTGATGGTCCAGGAGAAGGTAGGCTGTTTGTTTGTTTGTTTGTTTTCCTTGTTTGAAATAATATTCGAGGTTGTCATAAATCTAAACATATTGTTGACATGCATTATTATTAATATTATTATTATTATTTGTGTGGAATATTTTTTGCATTCTGTTGATTTTTTTATGCACCAGGTTTTGCATCTTCTGCATCAGTTTGTGGTGTACATGTCTTTATTTATGCAAAGCAATCAATAAAATCCAGGCAACAGGTGATGATTCAAGATATAATGAATTAAATGCATGAGCTTATAGTTTATATTTTAGAGGGGAAAACAAAAGGCTGGCGCCTGTATGAAGCGTTGTTTTGTCCATAATTGCTTCATGGCTCTATGTGGGGGAACAGATGTGCTGCACATCCCCCATGTGGGGATGGAGCCCACAGACACAACCAATATTTAAATATTCAAAGCTCACAGAACTGGAGTCAGATCCAATGTTTTCTTTCTGGCAGACGTGTGTTTGTATATTTTTGTTGGTGAAACTGTGTGAATCAGGTTTATAAGGATGACACCTACTGTAAAAATAAAAATCTCTGGAGTCCAGTGCTGAACAACCCACAACCTGCAGCCAAAATAAACACAAGTAAACAAATACAAAAGGCTGCATGGACACAGTGTGATGTCTACAAACTTTGGACAAAAGGGTCATATATGTACCTATCTTCTTTCATCTAAATTGTATTTATCTCATGGGCTGCATTAATGACCATTTTAGATGTTAATCAACTGAGAGTCTCATTTATTTATTATTATACTGTACAATGTGGACGCCAGTCCTGCCAGCGTAAGCAAATAATAAGAGCGAGTGACAAAAAAAACAAAAGACTGTTTGGCCAACAACAGAAACATTTATATTGTGTCACCCCAGTGTGAGTAACTGCCCCACGTGTCCTCCCCCCAATCTATACCTGTGTTATTCTTTCACATTCAATAAAGTGGCTTTTTTTTTTCTTTTCTTTTCAAAGAGAAGAAAGTGTATGAAAAGGATTTATGAGGTGACTGACACGGAGCGTTCTGTTTCTCTTTACCAGACCATGAGCAGTACAACAGTGCGCTCATGCCCAGCATCTTCGGGGTCATCTGTTTCTTTGGGATCATTGGAAACTGTATCGTCATCTACACCATTGTAAAGAAGACCAAGTTCTGCTCCCATCAAACGGTACCAGACATATTTATCTTCAGTCTGTCCATCGCTGACCTCCTCTTCCTGCTCGGCATGCCCTTCCTCATCCACCAGCTCGTTGGCAACGGCTCCTGGTGCTTCGGCGCCACCATGTGCACCGTGATCACGGCGCTCGATTCCAACAGCCAGATTGTCAGCACCTACATCCTGACTGTGATGACTCTGGACCGCTACTTGGCTACCGTCCACCCGATTCGCTTCAAACATGTTCGCACCCCCTTTGTGGCCGGGGCAGCGGTGGCGCTGGTGTGGGCGTTGTCTCTGGTCTCCATCACGCCGGTGTGGATGTACACAGGACTCATGCCTCTCAAGGACGGCTCAGTGGGCTGCGCCCTCCTGCTCCCCGACCCAGCCACAGATACCTACTGGTTCACCCTCTACCAGTTCTTCTTGGCCTTCGCTCTGCCCTTGGTGGTCATCTGCAGCGTCTTCTTCAAGATTCTCCAGAACGTGTCGGCTACAGTCGCTCCACTGCCCCAGCGCAGCCTGAGGATGCGGGCCAGGAAGGTGACCCGTATGGCGGTGGCGATCTGCCTGGCGTTCTTCATCTGCTGGGCGCCCTACTACATCCTGCAGCTGGCCCACCTTGGAGTGCAGCGGCCCAGCTTTGCTTTCCTGTACGCCTACAACATCGCTATCAGCATGGGCTACGCCAACAGCTGCATCAACCCTTTTATCTACATTGTCTTAAGCGAAACGTTCAAGAGGCAGTTCATCGTCGCCATCCGGCCGTCCCACAGGGGCTTCAGGGTCGCCCCCGCTGTGGCCGATGGCAGCATGAGTTTGAGGATGGCAGCGGACAGCTTCCATCCATCTCACTCGCAGTCGTCGAGGGAACTTCTTCCAAACACGCTGCCTGTCACTGTGGCTGTGCACTGAGTGGACCGTTGACCGCCGCCGACCCCCACCACCGACCAACAGCCATCCGCCGCTATGGACTGGTCTCATTTCCATCCAGACATATGAGGAACTTTAATTCCCAGCAGTAAATTTATATGTCAGGTGGTGATGTAATCTGGGACATTCCGAGATATGTTTAGAGTGAGTAATCGCTGTTTAGTCACACTGATATCAAAACGGCAACTGAACAAAAAAAGGAACAGCAGTCAACTTGTAGGAGGCACATGACATTTTTAGTTTTAGCAAGCTACAGACTGAAGCAGACGAAACTGAGTCTGGACAACACAAACAAAATTACAACAATCAGATGCAAAACTTTGTTCTGCATTGCAACAAATGTAGATATTTATTTAACCGTATTTAAAGCTGCAGTAGGCAGAAATCCAGAAAGGGAAAAATAAAACATTGTGTCTGCACCTCAAACACACAATAATAATCAAGCTCAAAGTCAACAATCATTTATGGCTTCAACTAGGATTCAAACTCCTTCTAACCCAACAAGCCAAGACATTCTGTTCTTGTCATTATCTCCCATCATGGGCGAGATTTTTGGACGTTATCAGCCCATTTGGCATTAAATGACTGTTGTAGGCCAGTAGGGACCTCCTCCACCTTATGCTCAGTTCAGTAGGCCAACAACATCAGTGACATCGCTGGTAGAGTCAGCATCCTGGTACAAACGTGAGCTTTGTAACATGCAGTAAACTCAAGGGCAGGGTGTGTTTCAACCCAAACTTTGTAAACCTGACCAAGTGGTTTTGATGCCTAAACTTAACCAAACACAGACTGAAAGTAAAAATCCAAACAAGACTTAAGTCAAGACATATGACTGTCATGATCCTCTTCAGCCTTCAAACATGCACCTTTGTTTCTCTTTGTAAGTGTAGAATCGTGGCTCCGCCGCTGTTATACGAGTGGACAATGGAGCGTCATCCACTGATGATACAGATAAGACAGAGGAGTTTCCTACTGGCCCATTTGTTTAGGAGCGGCCATTTAATGAGCTAATAGTCTCACATAGACAGACCACTCTCTCTGTGTGGAATGGTCTGACTACACATTATAGTTATTCTGCTGTATGGGAAAATGGCAGGTTTGTCTTTCTTTAAAATCAGTTACAGCGGTCTAGCTAAGAACAGGCGATCCCTCAAAAATAGTGATTCTTGGAAACATTTGCATGCAGGAAGGTGAGAATGTCTTAAAATGAATAACTCACCAACAAATCCTCGCAGAGCTTCTTTAAAAGATCCAAATCTTCTGCAAAGCTTCACATCTTCAGCATACTGCCTGGAGGTTGTTTCCCTTAATAAAGAGGATTTTAGATAAAAGACGGGCGGGAAAAAGCTGCATGAAGCTCATGGCAGACTCATACCTGCAGTCTGTAAGTCAGACTTAAAGGTTTCTAGGAATAAAAGCAGCAGGAGGACCAGAGGTTTGGTTTCTTTTCAGACCAGTTGAGTTGCAACATGCTGAAAGGTTCATATATCCAATGATGGGGGGGGAACACTGCCTACTCTAGCTTTAATTGTTTTGCAATCGGTGTCGTTGGACTGCAGAATTTATTGTGTGTGTCTTTCTATTTGTTTGATGTCGTATTTGATTTGGACCCAGACGGCCACAGCACCAGATAATCATCACCTGAAAAGAAAAACACGCCACCTGTGTGACTCCATAAGTGAATTAATGGAGTCCATCTGTACGCTGTTTAATCAAGTGCAGCTTGTCGCCTTCTCAATGTTGTCGTTCTTTGAATATTGTGACAGAAAAACTGTGATTTTAAGAGACTGTTTGCATGAGTATTTACCACATCTGGCAGCTCACACACCTGCACCAGGTTATTAGATGGTGTGTTATCACCTCAAATCATCGACTACGTACAGACGTGGATGACGGTCTGCAGGCCGACTGAACAGCTCGGCGTCATCGCTCACGCTTCCTGGAAATTCATGATGCTGACCCTTTGTGACTGTTGGACTCGTGACACTCTGATGGAGGCATTTGTTTCTGTGAATTTAACAAGCTTTGCTTTAGAAATGTGCACTTTGGCATGTCTGCTGTCGTGTCCTTTTATTGTTAACTGGCTAATTAAAACTCCAGGAGGTGATAAAGACAGTCTCTTTTTTACCCAAATGTCAAAGGCTTTTAATGCAAAGTTATAAATAGTTAGGTGATGGGCTTCAGTTGAAAGTTCTCTTTAGAAGCTCGTGCTCGCTTTGTAAGACCAAGCGGGAAACCTTGGTTCGTTTCATAAGTTTTTATGCAGACGCGTCCTTGTCACCATCAGCCTCGGGTAAAGAAAAACAGTGTGAAGTTTTTAGTTTTTTTTAAATAAAAGTGTGAAACATTTCAATCCAAAAATCGGTTTATTCTCGGTTAGAAGAAGATGAAACCAAAGGTGGTTTTCGGCTTTTCACATTTGCATCAGCCAGTGTTTCTGCTTCTCCAAATGTCAGGAGGCAGGATTCACAGGGACACGCACTGGTTTGAAAAGAACACAGCGGAATAAAGCCAGGATTACATTGCTTTTAAATGGTAATTCCTTATCATAAGAAAGCCTCCCACTATGTCCACACACACACACACACACATGCTGAAAGGCAATTATGTATTCTCAGCACCGGTGAGAGATAATCTTTGAGTGATTGTGTTTATAGAACATTAAGCTTGATCACAAAACTGCATGACACCGCTAATAAATCCTCCTCTGCCCTCGTGTGTCACATTCTTCCTTTGAAGGCGTTAGTTAGAGTTCCAGGCAGATTAGAGCAGCAGTCACATTATTTGTTTTGAAGCGATGTTAAGTTTGGCCGTTAGGTTTTTATTAAGAGTGAAAATCAGGTTCTGTTTGTTAACGTGTTCATACGGGGGTTTTATGAGTAAAAGTAAAGCAGTAGACACCATGGCTGAGCATTAGGGTGGAAGGGTTAATGAATCTAAGGAACAAACCCTGTCAGCTTCATAATTCTTCTTCTTCGGAGCTGGCAAGCTGGTGTGCTCGAGCTGCAGCGAGTGAGGAAATACAGGCACAAATGACATGCATGTACACAAATGAGCTTCGTTAGTTGAGGAAAAAGCTGTATGAAAAGGTTTGTATACCTATATTGCACTGTTGAGGTAAGAACACTGTGGATACATCCATCATCTCTACACCTTAATCCTCACTAGGGTCATGGGGGGCTGGAGTCTATCCCAGATGACTCAGGGTGAAGGCAGGTTCACCTGGACAGGTAACCAGTCTATCACAGGGCTACACTTAGAGACAGACAACCAAGCACACTCACATTCACACCAGAAGCCGGAGAACCCGGAGAGAACCCACGCTGCACGGGGAGAACATGGAGACTCCACGCAGAAAGATCTAGGATTTTGCACCAACAAAATGGAACTTCACAGTCTGCGTTTGAAGACTTTTGCTGTCACTCTGTTTTTCAGTCATTGTTTGGTTAAGTTTAGGCTCCAGAACTGGTCAGTTCAGGTTCAGAAAAGGATTCCGAGTTGGCTTAAAACACATACTCTCATACTATTTTTTTATCAGTAATTCCAGTGGATGATAACGGCCTGCTGGGCTTAGAATAAGGAGGACGAAGTCTCTGGTCTACATGTTTATGTTTGGGAATGATGTGAGACGATAACAGCCAAATCTGGGGTAAGAATCTGGTCCCACTGACCCACACACAAGAGTGATAATGTCTAAATCAACTGATTTAAAGGCATTTTGAAGCAGGGGCCGATTTATGTGAAAAAAAACTTGATTTTAAACCATTTTTAGGGGTTTAATAGAGAGCGACTTAAACTGTTATCACGCTGATCATTTAGGGATGAAATGAGGCACACAGTGCTTCATGGCCTCATTAATGTTTCTTCCATTTTTACACGCAGATGAAGCAAAATGGAACTAATTCATCTTTTGCACATTATTTTATGTTCTATTAGACTCTCAACATGATGAGACGTGATGCTCGTTGAGTCTGAGCAGGAGAAATGATTATTTTGTGGTCACTGAATGCATTTAAGATGAAAAATTTGCTGCATTTTTATCGTGTTTTTTGCAAAACGGCTTCAATTATATTCAGCAAATACTGTTCTCCAATAAAAATGGTTAAAGTAATCTTACAGCGTTGAAGCAGGACCGTGCTTGTTTTTAGCTCGACTCTGACTTCTATGAATTCCATGAATGCATGACGGGTTTTCAGGATCGCACGTAAACACGTCTGAGTCTCTTCTAAGTGCTGAGGTTTTTTATTTTTTGCTCTCAGGACTCAGCCTTTGCCCCGTATTCACTCACTCCCCACCAGATTTGAAATGCTGGTGTCATTGTGAGCGACAAGTCGGGAAACATCCCTGAAAAGGGCTTTTGATGTTAAAGCCAAATGTCTCGTCTGTAAGGCCAAACTGCAGCAACAAGCGACAAAGTGGAGATGCAAAAATAACCGCACAAAGACAGCCGGGATGACCGCAGAATAAAAATAAAGGAGAAGAAAATCGACAAAATACTACAGAGATGCTGCAAAACAATCTGCAAATGCATGTAAAATGGCCACATAACAAAAAGAGAAGGGAGATAAAAACCACTGCAGGATGCAAAATGGTTTGGAAGAGAATCAAAGAGATGCAAAACACTCACATAGAGACGGAAGACGAGCCTGTAGAGGGTCAAGACATCCGCGAAAAGACACAAAGTGATCACAAAAGGACACACAAGCATGACAGAGCTATGAAGAAACAGCTGAGTTGTGTTTGTGTTGTGATTGCCTTTTAGTTTTTAGCAGTTTCATGATGAATCTTTACCTGAAAATTCTCATTTAATCATAGCAACTGCTGGAGTTCCTTGAAGACGTTCCACCTCTCATCCAAGAGGCTTTATTAGTTCTGACTGACTAGTTGGGAGTTCCAGATACTGATATCCTTAAGGAGCCGTTAACACCTGAGTTTGTTGCTCCTCCCCCTCGTTATGTGAGTCGTTAGTGCTCCCCCTGCCACCGTGGGGTTCGTTAGGGCTTTTGTGTCTAGGTGTGGATGTGGTTTCATCTTCCTGGGTAGAGACCTTGATTATAAACCGGTGAGAGGTGATGCCTCAGACCTCCACCTCTGTTGAGGGATGGTCTTTCTAGTTTGACACAGATGTGTGATGATTGTGCGTTGATTGTGTCGTGTTTTCACATTGTTTCATGGCTGTTGATGTGCTGGGATGCAGCTGGAGTGTGTGCTTCTGTGTTCTCAGGCTGGGCGGTGCTGATTGGAGGAGGGCACTCCTGCACTGACACAGCTGCAGCTCATCACCTTCGTTATGCGCCGGATAAAGCCACCGTTCCATCTGCGCTCCAGTGCCAGATGATTGCCAACTCCACGAGTGGTACTTTCAGCCGCTACCTTCAGCACATGTGGCTAGAATTTTAGAGTTCATGAGTGACAGTGTGTTTTCTTGCTCTCCAGCGTCTCCAGCTCACTACGTCAGCCTTTGTTCTCCTCCACGGATTCATGAGCCTGGATTTCGTCCACATGAGCACCGGCACGGGAAAATCCACCAACCAGTGCACCTGCCCTGGATTCCCTCACCTGCCTCCCGGTGTCCTCCACACCCTGGTTTCCCAGAATAAAGCCTGTGATTCCTTTACTCTGCTTCATCTTCGTTTTGGGTCCTGCACACCCACCTTGAGGCCACAGGCCATAACAAGATGGCTTCTTTCACGCCTCTCTCAAACCATCTGACCGTGACCTGGACGACTGAGAACCTTCAGACACGTTTACCTGAAAGTGGCTCAGGCGCCCTTTAAAAATGTGAAATGTTGTCGCGCACGACCAAGAAACACGACGTGAGTTTGTTGTTTCGAGGCCAGACGGTACCGACTGCATCCTGACATTCAACTCATCATCACATGAAGCTCTTTGTGCAGAACGTACTGTCCTGTTTGTCTGAAAATCTATTAGAAGAATTAAAATAAAAACTCCTCCTAAAGCAAACTGCTGCTGAACGCCGGCTCTTCTGTGGTTACGAAGCTGAACCCTGATCGTCCTCATGTTGTTCTCAGTCTGCTTTTAAATGTCAACGATTCACTTCCTTCTTTGTTTAACTTTAATTATGCAGGTTTGTCTGATGGTTTAAAAAACCTGCGACTAAAACCGACCCTGGATTATTATTTAGGGATGAAACAGGAGTTCAGCGGAGCGGAGAGAAAGTGCTCGAACTCGTCCTGATAAGCTCGGTTTATGGTAATGGCTCGTTCAGGGAGTCTTTGATTGGACTGACATGTGTGGGCTGCGAATGCTAATTTTTTTACACTGGCCCTGAGGTGCACGACAACATCACACAACCAGAGGAAAGCACACAAGAACAGAAAGCTGACATTTAAGAAAAGACAACAACGAAGCCCAGCAACATCCGAAAAGTGTGGAAAAAAAAGTTGTGTTTTCTAAAGTACTTCTGTTTAGTTGTTGTGTTTCGTAAAATGTTATGAATTTTAATGTTTTGTTGGGTTTAGGGAGTCTCCATGTTCTCCCCGTGCAGCGTGGGTTCTCTCCGGGTTCTCCGGCTTCCTCCCACAGTCCAGAAACATGTTGAGGTTAACTGGTG
>NW_007578141.1:300787-305810 GCF_000690725.1 Stegastes partitus | reverse complement strand
CACTTTCTCAAAGTTTTGTTGTCGTGTTTTGGGAGATGTTTTGTTTTTAGACATGTTGTTATTTACAGTTTTATTGGGTTTTGTTCAATGTTGTGTTTTCTGTTTTGTTGTTGTGATTTCTATTTCGGTGTTGTATTTTGAACAGTAGTGTTTTGCTGTGTTTTTTAAAAAAATAAAATGCTGTGTTTTCTGTTGTGTTGTTGTATTTTGGGTTTTTGTTGTCTCAAATGTTGGTGAGTTTTCTGATTTACTACACTTTCTAAAATGTGTTTTTAGAAATTATGTATTTTTAGTTTCAGTGTCTTTTTGTTGAAATGTGTTTTCACTCATGTTGTTGTGCTTTTTTTTTATCATTCTTCTGTTTTGTTGTCGTGTTTTTGGAAAAGTTGCAGTTCCAGTTTTGTTAAATGTGTTTTTTGTTTTTGTTGTGTTTCATACAAATCTTGTGTTTTGTTGTGTTTCTGTGTGTTGTTGTGGTTTCTTTTAAAATGTTCTGTTTACTGTTTTGTTGTTTCTGTCGTGTGTTTTCTAAAATGCTTTTGCAAACTGATGTATTTTCTGTGTTCTCGTTGTATTTTGTCAGACGTTCTGGAGCGTTTGCCTACTTTTATTCTGTGTTGTCGTGCTTTCTGTACTTCTGTGCTGTGTTGGACCCTCGGGGCTATCGCACATGTCAGAATATTTAGGGACCACCTGTCAAACATTAGTTTGCTTCGCCTGAACTAATTCAGTGAACATTTTGGGTCCTACTTGTGATGCTAGTCGCCGCCGTGATGCATCGTCATGACAAAAAAAGGCTCTGAAATGTGATTTTTGCTCCCTTTGAACGCCGGCCTAAGTGTTCGGCTTCCCTCTGATTTGGAACAACAGCCCTTCTTTAAAAAACGGCAGTAATGGCCTCAGGAGAACAAAACGGCAGCAGTTCCCACAAAGATGCTAATTAGCTTCCCTGTAATGAGCCGGGTTCGGCCTCCAAACTCCCCGGTGATGCATCTGCTTCTACCCACACGCAGATCTGTGGCTGTGCAGGACGTGGATGCTGAATGTCAGAAAGAGGAATAAACGACAATCTGAAATCAGTCGGTAGAAACACCGACCAGGCAGAGCAGCGTTGTTTTGTTCCAGCAACAGGTGGGATGAAGGCGAGTGAGAGTCGACGAAAAACCCTATTTGAAGGAATAATTTAACATTTGGGGGAAATTTACTTTCTTCTGAAGCTTTAAAATGTGGGGAAAAAAAACACCATAAATAAATGAAATAAACTGCTGGCAGCTGCGTGTCTGGTAAGAGAATCAACCTTGCACGCCATGAAAATGAGGATCGATTGGTTGACTCGAGGGCGATGCTGCCGGCTCTGATCTGTTAACGTCTGATTAAAGAGACGAGGAGGCACAGCGAAGGCTTCCTCCGACTATCTTGACCTATCTAAACGGAATCCCATTTGCATTACTTACTAACTCGAGCGTGCGTCTGCAAAGATAATTCAGATTTAAGTTCCGTCCAGGTCGCCAGTTGGTGACGTCGCCCCATCCGAGGCTGATTAAACCGCCGTTATGTGCGGAGCAATTCTGCGAAAGCACACAGAAAACAAAGAATGGCTTCGACATGCGACTTCTCCATCCGTCGCAGTTGATGGAATAAAAGTGAAAGAGCAAAGAACGAGGCTGCAGCAGTGAGAAACGGGCCTCAGATGTGATCGAGTCACGTAAGCAGCGCTCTCTGTGGTTATTGTGTTTTATCTGCGGCTGTATTCTGGTGGTGAAAATGGTGAATTTTTTACGCCGACTTGTTCCCTCCACCCCCCGCCGCGAACATCAAAGGAAGCACCAGAGGCTGACGGTGGTGATTAACATGGCTCCGCTGCACCTCTGCTCTGTCAGCCTCCATCTTTTTGAAACAAGCTCCTGCAGGTGTCAAACGCTGAGCAGAATTTATTTGCATTCGATCAGCGGCGCCGTTCGCTGTCTTGCCGGCTGCTCCTGCTGCACAAGTACTTAATTATGAGGGCTTTCTTTTGCAACGCACAAAAAAAAAATTACCGTAATGTCCGGACTATAAGCCGCTACTTTGAACGCTGCGGCTTAAACAATGATGTGGCTAATTTATGGATTTTTACGAATTTGCCTCGAGACCAAAGTGACGTTGAGAGTGACGACGAAAGAGAGACGGAGGAAGTGACGAAGTGATTCTGAGGCTGTTCGACTCCAACGCTGAAGACTTTAGTGGTTTTAGTGCAGGAGGAAGATGAAGATATCGATTAGTGACTGTTCGGGAAAAAGCATTTGTGTATGTTATCGGTACGTATTTAATTAAAAGTTAAAACCATCTTTCTGTGTGAGTATCTCATGTTCCAACATGGACACCTGTAGCCTATATATGTACAAAACTTGTTTTCTTTTTAAAGTTATCGGGTGAGGCTTATATTCAGGTGTCTCAATAGTCCGGAAATTACGGTAGCCTTGCTTTTTTAATTATGATGTCTGTGTGTGAAAAGAGAACACGGTCTCGTAAACTTTTAGGCCTCGTTAGCACCTTTGGTTTACATGTAAACGAAGCTCCAAGTCACTGAAAACGTTCATATCGGAAAACTCCGGCCAAAGTGGAGATTTAGAAAAACTCGTAGACAAGAAGAGGCGGAGTTTGACGTCACACAGTGCGGCCATGTTTACAGTTTGTCTGCTGTCATAGAAAGTCAATATTTTTAAGTATTTTACTCGTTTTGTCCTCTAACGCCACATTTAAGAGGAAGGAGTTCCACTTCTCTATCGGTCCAAACAAACGACCCTTTTATCATTGAAGTAACAGGAAGTAATTCGTTCCTTGGTTGTTGCTTCTTGTTACACTGCTCCCTACTGGTCTGGCAGCTCACAGCAGCTCTTAACAACATGTTTGTCACGGGTTTGTGTAAATGAAGATTTTTTTGAAAACAATCTGTTGTGAACGATGTTATTTTTGAAGATGCTGTAAACACCCGGCTACGTGTACACTGGCCTCAGGATCTACGGAGCAAAAGAAACGTGTTTTTCTAACACAGTCCGATAAATGACGCTACTGGCTTCGTTAATCCGTTAAGTGATGTCAGACGTCAGTTAAATCCTGCCACCATGTCGGAGATGTTTAATAATTCTGAGTAAATAATGAAGTTATTTAACAAATTTGTCATTGAAATGAGTTTAGAAGGCTTTTAAAACTTGTTTAGAACTAACAATGTTGTTGACATTTATTTGGCAAATGAACTGAAACCACTAAGTCGTCCTTTACTCACACATAATAACCAGAAAGCTTCATCTTTCGTGCGGCCTTGAGAACAGCTTACATTGTTTTTCTGTGCTTTCCTTTTTGTAATTGAGCTCCAAATAGTTTCTACACGTTCCCACAGATTCGCTTTATGATGGAACTTTTGTGCGACATTTGAGCCGAATCAATCTCTGATCACGTCCCAGTGGGTGGTTTGGACAAAGCGTTGGTCTCCGTCTTCCACAGCCCACATCGTACAACCTTTCACTGCTCACGTCGAAGGTCTCCACACTTCTTTGATGTTTTGTGTTGCTTTATTTGAGCACATACATTTACTAAAGTACGATCGTGTTAGTGAGTATTTCCATTTGATGCTGCTTTATGCTTCCACTCCACCACATTTCAGGGGAACTACTGCACTCCTCCACACTTGATTTTTAAAGATTTTCCACCAGGGATCAAGCTGAAAACACAACACAGCGTAAAAGATTTAACCTTTGTGTTGCCGGGGTCACATATTCGGATATGTTTGATCGGTTTATGGCTTCATTAAATAGTGATTTTTTCTTTCTCTCTCTCTAAATTCCTCACATGATTTAGGAAAAAGTCCAAAAACTGAAAACGAATTTATGCATCAGAGTGTTTTTTGTCTCGTTTCCTCTCACACTAATCACGCTCGAAGCCCTCTGATTGATCTGTTGTTTATAAATCTGGATATAAAATAGTTGAAACTGGCTCCACATCCAACAGAAACATGCTGCCGACACACTGATGCTTCACTGTTATTGATCCAATGACATCAGTGATAGTAAAACATCAGTCAGAGGAACCAAAGCAGGACTTTCACTGAACACTTTAGCCGCATTTTGCACTTTTACTTCAGTATGATTTTATAGAACGGACTTGTTCTGTAATTATCTTCTTGCGCCACTGCTGAACGTCCTGACGGTCTGGTTTGAGTCCACCGGACAGAATAATCTCCACCACATCATTCACATCCACCGATCACAGCATATTGATTAACATAAGCTCTTTTCTAACAACAGTCTTAATTACTTTGAGCCTCACACAGACCTGCTGCTTTCTGTTGGTTTGTCTGCACACGCACAAAAAAAAAGTGGACGAACAATCGGCGAGACGGTGAGAATATATTCCTGTAACGATGAATAATTCATTTTTTCCCTCATCTTTTATTTAACGTCTACATTAATTTTTCAATTTATTTCGATGGTGTTCGGCCTCGCCTCGGCGGCTGCAGGAATTCCTGACAGCCTGGACTCTGTAAAGTTTGACGGGTCTGGCGTTAACCTGCGATAGCACGCACACACACACACACACACACACACACACACACACACACACACACACACACACGATAGTCACAGCTGCTTTACACTCTGAGGTTTGTGTTTTCAAAGCAGGGAACCGAGTGAAGAACAAAGTGAAAACTACGACCTGGACAAGAATGTAACTTGACTGAAATCCAATAAAACACCTTTGGGGAGTTTTAAATAGAAATGTAGAGCAACACAACGCCTCCAGCAAGGAGCAACTAAAAATATAAAAAAGGTTCTGAAGAATGGCAGAACATCCATCATCTGTACACCTTAATCCTCACTGGGGTCACAGGGGGCTGGAGTCAACATGTTTTTGGACAGGCTGCAAGGTGGTGCAGTGGTTAGCATCGTTGCCTCGCAGGTAAAAGGTCGCCGGTTCACGTTCCGGGATCTTCCTGCGTGGAGTCTCCATGTTCTCCCCGTGCAGCGTGGGTTCTCTCCGGGTTCTC